>NC_135357.1:32151523-32459301 GCF_051622035.1 Arctopsyche grandis
TACATCAAATTTATAAAATGCTTTCTCGAAAATGAGACTGTCAACAAATAAACACAATGCCGACTTCCAATTATCATCCTTACACAACAACCATCAAAAACGGAATCCGTATTATATTCATTGCATAAACTTACAGACACCTTACATATGAAAGTATGTACCTAATATCTCGTTCACTAGTTACATGACTCGACGTAGTAGGTGGGGGTGGTTGATTGTTTATAGGCGGACCTAACGGTTGTCCATTATCACCATAAGCAGTATATTTAAGAGGTATTGTTTTATTGCACCCTGAACAAATTTGCACCATTCCTAAAAACCAACAAATTAAATCATCAAACAAATTATAATCAAAAAAAAAAAATACAATTTAATTAAAAAAAAAAAAAATACCCTGTGGACTTATCGGACTGGCTTCAGGGAACGGTTCAAGTTTAGTTAAAATAGGATAGTAAGCTTCCCGTTCGGGATTCCTACAGCAGTATATTAACCGCAGCGACGACGAAGCCGAATTGGCTCCGCACACGTAGCATACGAACGTGGCTTTGGGACCCGCGCTCTGAAAACATCCACAAATTTGGCATTAGCATGAGAGAGTTGGCGATGATTTCGGTTGTGATGTAAATAATGTCGAATAAATGAGATGAGAAGCAAATAGTGCACCAGTTCGTTGTGTCTGGGTGGCGGAGGTGGTGGTGGGTCGGATGTATGCGGTGTTAATTTCCCGCTAGCCAAACTAACCGGCGACGGTGGTAACAACGAAGGCGGTCTCATTCTTAAATTGTATTCACGTTCATTTGGCGGAACTCCTCGCAACTAAAATGAATATATTACAAAAAAGTTAATATACATGTACTCAACGATAAAAAAAAATACATATAAACATATGTTTAAATTTCATTACTACGTACTATTATCGTACGTTATATTATTATCCAGCATTGCACGTCAACAGTCCAGCACAGCAGTGCACGGAAAAGACGACTTCTATTCATACTATACAGCAGCGCACGTTTTGGCACGTTCAGACTTTTTTTTTTGGACAAATTTTATTTTCTACATGCATATATACAAATATACCAGGAAGGCCCAACAGGTAAACCCCAATGCGGTTTCCTGGCCAATTACAAACAATGCAGCATTTTTATTACACAAGTCGCTGAATTACGAGACACTGAAAACTCGAAACTAACAAATTTGTACATAAATTTTATTGTACATTAATCATATAGTGGTGACATAGTAGGTAGGAAGGTTTTTAGCCAATTTAATCAGGAACCGTTTCAACAATGAAATCAGAAAAATTGGCAAACTCTGATAGGAAACGATCGACCTGGAGTCACAAATATCCAAGACTGACCAGCAGCACTACAGGAATACTCAGAAAAATTCTTTTCAATTGAGGTCGATCAGGATCGAACCCGGCGTTCTCTCGGCGCTAAGCAAAAGTCCAACCACCGAGCCATGGCATGGCTCAGTGCTCAACCACGGCATGGCTCGGTAGCTGGACTTTTGCCTAGCACCAAGAGGCGCCGGGTTCGATCCCGTGAGTTCACCTCGATTGAAAAGAATATATTCTGAGTATATCTGTAATGCTGTTGGTCAGACTTGGATATTTGTGACTCCAGGTCGATCGTTTCCTATCAGAGTTTGCCAATTTTTCTGATTTCATTGTTGAAACAGTTCCTCAATTAAATTGGCTAAATACCTTCTTATCTATTATGTCACCACTATTTGAGTATGATTGTATAATAAAATAGATGTCTCGTTATTTTTCGAGTTTTCAGTGTCTCGTAATTCATCGACTTTTGTAATAAAAATGCTGCATTTTTTGTAATTTGATAGGAAGGCGCATTGGGGTTTACCTGTTAGGCCTTCCTGGTATATATGTATATATAGAAAAATAAAGTAAATATAACGTTTCTGAAAACATTCATATTTGCATGCGCACTTTCGTTATAGCGGGCGCACTCACCACTATGACGTCACATCATGCGTTAATATTTATTATGTCAGTGCTTCTTTTCTGCTTTATACATTTTGGTGACATGTACTGCTGTATAATATGAATAGATCGTTTTATATTACGGAACATACGCATGTGTCTATATAGAATGTACCAATGAATATTTTTCTTACTGTTATTTGCGTGTAGTAGCTGGACTGTGCTGTGCCAGTATAAACAGACCACTAAGCGTAAATATACTATACAAATGTGGGAATATTTTAATTATATACATAATATAAAACAGTTCAATTTAATCAGTTCAACCGAAGAGATCCCCTTTGATTTGATATGAGAAGAATGAGACTATTTTTCTAAGTTTTATTATTTGTAGAGCAAAATTATAGTATTTGTGAAAAAATTTAAGCATGAAAATACTGTAAGAAAAAAGATTTGAGCAGGTAATGGAATATTTAAATGAAGACTCCTTACTGGAGCAGTTTAAGGTCAAGCTACGTGTTGAAATTTGAAGAAAAATATAATAGAAGTAGTGGATGACTTTCAACATGCTCAAAGGTTTAGTTAAAAGGGCCGATCAAAGATGATTGAATACAGCAAACCAGTTAAAATCGATCTTGATAATGAAAATGAGCGCTTCCAGAAACAGAAGCAAGCATCTGATTTGCATGTTTGAACATTATAAAACGCTTACTTACAAATTGAGCCTGGAAACTTTATAGCAAAGAGTGACGAGTGACAATTAATAGTTACGTTATCAAAAATTTCAAACATTGAAAGACTTGCCTTTATCTTACTAAATAAGTAAAATGATATCCACAATGTATGATGTTTATTTATTTTGATCGGATCCACTGACATCTCAGATACCGACACTCGAGTCACTGACAAACTCTAACCCAAACCTAACTTAGAAAGACGATAAACAGATTACCAAATAGGCGTTTCAATTAGATACACTACATACTGAATAAATCTAGAGAATACCAGACGGCGAGTGCTAGTCAAAACTGAAAAAAAAATCCTATTACAAAAAACCAGTTTATTCTCGATAGCAGTAATTCGTACAGCACGCTTTGATGCCGCCAACCCACCTGAAAGTTGTGCCACTGCTGGAGAAGATGATGCTGACAAGCGACGCACGCCTGGATCAAACCCTGGGCGTCCTTGGGTCTCGACCGGGCCGGCCGTGGATGTTGCTCGTTAAAAATAGGAAAGTATGGCTGATTTTTAGCCTGAAAATCAAAAAGACTTTTGAATGATGGAAAATAGACTGGCTTTCGGCGAACACCGACCGATCCAACATGATACGTACGCTTGATCCCTTGCCGCGGACGTCCTTGGGCTCCTTCGTGCTCAGATTGCACAGCGAGCCGCGCTTGTACTCGTCACCGCACACATAGCACACTTCAGTCACCGAATTTTTATCCGGCATCGATAAATCTAAAATATCTCTATCCGAACTAGAATTGGAATTGCCGGAATACACCGAGTGGGAACTTTTCGCAGAGTCAATGTAACCCGACGGCTCCGACATGCCCGAGTGTTGCGAACCTAGTGATATGACGTTAGTTTCTTTGGGAATATTTCTAAGGTCTAATACACCGTCGACGGGTACGTCCTGATTGGCGGCATTCGTCGATGATAGCAAGTGAGACTTTAAAGGAACTGGATGCGATTTGTCGTCGGGCTTTTGAAGAATATGCTGTTGGGGTTGTGGCATGCTAGTCGGATACTTGGGCTGGTCGTACGGCGGCTTATAGTTGTGCGTGATCTTGTCGACGACTGGAGGTATGCTAATATGGCTTTTAACAGTAGTCGGGTGCGTCGGCACTCTGCTGTCGTATCTCTCTCTCGTATTATGCGACAACACTTGATTGTATTTCGAATTTAAATAATGATCCTGTTGATAGTTTCTGACGTCGGCCGGTACGTTTGATTTGAGATTTATGTCTTGAGCGGCAGCCGACGCGTTCAATTCACTAACTGTTTTTACTTTGGTCGTCGGATAGTGGTGAGGTATGGCGTAGTTCAGTTGGTGTTCGTACGAGCTGGATATTTTAACGTCGTGGTAGTTTTTCGCCGACGGTGGATACGGATGGTAGTCTAGCTTGTCGCGGTGATCCTTCGGCTGGGGAGGGATTTGTTGTTCGGCAGTGGTCCGGTCGTGGTTCCGCCTTTCTTGGTGGTAACGCACGGCCGCTTCGTACTGCCGGTTCGACTCTTGGCGAGGTCTCGACATGTGGTCACGAGACGCCGGCCGACCGGGTGAAGGCGTAGGACTCTGCGCAGGAATGATTCCAGTCGGCGGCGGCTGCGCACTGTCAGAATTTAAGCCCAACATCTGAGCGGCGTACTCCCCTTGAAAGGACATATCTGCACCTGAAACAATTAAAATCAAATTTTAAATATACATACAGACTACTGAAAATATCTATCTAGTTTTGTATGATTCAAAATTTAAAATAAAATTTCGTATTATCAATGTTAAAACCGGTCACGAAAAAAACCGAACCAGTCACTGGAAATAATCCAATGTTGAAACGTCATTTAAAGCTTGTTTACTCGTTTTAGCAATCTGTTACTTCATTAGAACATTTTTAGACAGGAAAAATGGTATTCAATACGTCTACATGATCGGATTTACTCGATCAGCCAATGTTTCTTAATAAATCAAGTTTTTTTTCTAGCCAAAAGCAAATTTTCCATCTATAAAGAACATTTACGGATGTAAATAAATAAAAATAAAAAAAATTTAAAACTTTCCTCATACATACATATATAGATTTACATTTATATAGACACATATAACCATTCAAACAAACAGCTACACAGCGGAAGACATTTTATTATTCTGAGAATCGTTGTATTTGTATAATTTTTATACTTATGCCACTTTCAACATGTTCTCACATTTATTGTGTATATTTAAAAAATTAATAACCTTTAAAGTAAAAAAATCAATATTTGTATGATAATATTAAATCCAAACTGTATATATGAAGCTCGTACGAGACCACCACAATTATATTCATCGCAACAATTCAAAGATTTTTTTTTATTTCAATGAATGCCCTAATCTTCACAAAGACTACATATCCAAGAAATTTCATTACAGGTTTTAATCCATCTCATAAAAATGAGATGGATTAAAACCTGAGCTGATAAATTTTTAGTAAGACTGACCTTACTTAAAATTTATCAGCTTGAAAATAATATGGTAGATTAAATTCATCAATTCTATCATCAAGTAGACGAAGATGTTTTAAGCGAAATCATTGCAGCAAGTTAAGATATTTTCAATTGGACCAAGGGATTCAAACAAGGCAGATTAAAATAACTAAGATTTCCATTTATATGATAAACATAATCTATCTATGTATGAGAAAGTATAATAGCTTGTAATATTAAGTTTATATGAGATGAGAGTAAATGAGAGTGTAACATTTACCACTGGTCAAATTTTTAATCTATAAGTTGCACAGAGGCGATAGAAAATCGCATATGGATTGTTAGTTGTCATCACTTAGATCTGACACAAGATGATGTATGTTGTAATTTTTAATGAGTTTGTTAATGATTGAGCGTCTCAAGCTTCAGGTGGGCATTAGAGCCATTAGCTTACTTCAGTGTTAGCTAGCCCCTATATGCCAGTAAAATATCAAAACGATGTGAAGAGTGCAAGTGGTTCACAATCAGCAAAATATCGCAAAGTTAGAAGTGATTATTACGATTATCTTTCACCATCGAACTATAAAAATCGATTGAAATATCCATCGTTGACCAAACTGCGCAAAATGGCAAAGTTTCAAAACAATATGAAGACTGTGGGAACATTAGCTCAATCTTTTGAGGAAGCAAACATAGAAAAGACTAATAAAAAGCCAGTTGGTTGGTTCCCCGTGAATAAATTTGAATCTTACAATTAAGCCTGATGACTAATAGGCCCCAAACCACTCATACATTTTTATATATACAAATATAAAGACTATTTTTAAAACATTTTAAGGAACCAATTAAGTAGACCTAAAATATCTTAAGGCTAACAACCCTCCTCCATAAAAAAAATAGCTTCCTATCCAAGAACTAGGCGAGACAATTGTACAGCTGAACATGAATGAAGAACTGCTCAGTCTTAGAGTAAAAAGTATATCACACGAGGAGACAATAGAAAATAAGAGTCAAGGCATTTTCAACCAACGTAAAGCATATTTGATGAATCATTCAAGATATTTAGGTATCATTTTGTTGAAGAAAATTCAAGAATACGGCTCATAGATTTTGATATAAGATATTGCGACGGCCTTGACTCAATTAAACATACATCAATGTTTACAATCGCGCCTACATATATATCTGTTAACAAGACATACATTGGATCGTTTTTGTAAAACTGTATTTTATTTTATTTAATCAATCAATGTATGTACACTCGTACGTACTATAGTGTACGAGTGTACTATACAGATCGAGATACACCAATTTATATCAATACAAATTAATACATAATTCGAAATTATACATGACATCTATTGCCAAACATAGCAACGTGCATTGCAAACATTGTATACAATACGATCAACAAACATTTATACAATACGAATTTTTACAACAGTCATCCACAGAGACATCTATGGAGAAAAACCCGGCGAAACTTGAGATATAACCAGAGAAATGTTATAATAATAGAAGTGGCTTTAGACGTCATATTGTTGTCAAGTGAGGAATGTCCATAGACCTTTTCAAATAATTTTGGCATAAGTCGTATTTGATGCTTGGTGCTCGACGTATGTCCGATAAAAACTTCTCTGGGCAAGGGCAATGGGCAAGTGCATCGTTAAATATTGCACAATGCATTAAAAAACACACAATAAACAACATGGGATACATTTTTATAAGTAAATTGATCATTTAAGTAACATATTATTCAACTAACATCGTAGTTTGACAGTTTTTAAAAAGTTTCATGGCGATCGCCCGCATTCTACATAAAATTTCAGGGGTGGTACCAGAGAAATGTACAAATTATTTTTAAATAAATGTAAAAACATTTCTATTGGTATTGGTATAAACATCGTTCATTTTATATTATACATATTTTTGTTGAAACTATACATTACACGTTAATTTAAGAGTTCCAAGGACAGACAAATGCAAAACAGTGGATAAAAATAATCCCCCAATTGATAAAAGAAACGGATTGGCCAACACCACCATATACTCAAATTGTAAATAAATCTATATCAAAACAAAACTTTAATTTCTGTAGTGAATATGTGATGACCCTGATTATATTCCGTGCGTTGCAGCGTAGTTATGGAGACGTACCGCGTATTACTGACACAATTTATTTATTCGTAAATGCACTTTTATATTACATATTATAGCATTTCTCTGGATATAACATAATAACTCAAGATTTCGCGAGAGAAATGAGAAGGGAAAGCCAATTTTGCAGGAATCGTTTCAATGAAAATCAGAAAAAAATTGGCACTCTGATAGGAAACGACTGACCTAGTCACAAACCAAGGTCTGGCCAACGGCAACCAGTGTAACGCGAACTCATAACCACACTGACCATAGCAAGTTATGCTAACAACTAGTCCACGGTGCTAAACAAGCATATGAACATTGAAATGTTGTAGTAAAAACTACCATATTACAATGTCAATCAACCACAAACGTACAGACCAACTCTTCAAAGTTCATCCCAGATAAATGCACAGATTTCAACACGAGCACTTGGACGCGTACATACGATACGAGCAATTTCACCGCGACGTACGCGAAAACTGACGCACGATAAACAAGCCGAGTTACAGAACACTGACGATTCTGGGGCAACCTTTTCACTGACCTCACTAATTTTTCGAATTCGACCAGCGGCACATATTCACAACACTCGTAGTGTTTATAAATAAATAAAGCGATTGGGGGGGGACTCGGGCGATAAGACGGTGGCGATATTATCAGCCGAGGGAGCACCTCGGTTCAGCGAGACTAGGGGTCAGAGGGATCACCGAGATCGACGGGGTCACGCAGAATCGGACCGCAGCGAGACATATGTACAAAAATCTCAACTCATTCACTTTACGGGGGTTATGCCGGGCGTGCGTGAACGATAAATTCGCGATAGTAATTAATCTATAGTGTCGGTCAACTGTGAAATACACACAAACACACAATCTGGGGGCCCCGACTTTTGTTTATGTTTCAATTAACTCTCCGATACAATCATCTATAATTGACGATACAAAATTGCACACCCATCATCATCATAATAATAATAACAATAGAAGAGCGGAATGCAATCGAACCGTCACTATTATCGAATTCAATTCCGACGAACGCACCGTTTTGAGGAGTCAAGGGATTGACGGCAATTCGAAATTGGTATCTTAGAGGATGACCCTAAAGGTCGATAGGCCGCGAAGATGCGCAAGTGCAAATATCGGGGGAACCGTAGTAACCTCTTACTATCGAAACGAACGAATACTATTTATAATATATACACAAAAACAACTCGTCAGGTTATCACAACCTTTTTCTGCATATAAAATATATATACATATACGGAATGAAGACGATAACAATAATTATCGATATCGAATAGAATTATATTAAATACATGCAGATATAATGAAATATTAGAGTTAACATTTATAAACTTGAGGAATAATCTTCGTATGTATGTTTAAATTTTATAATAACAAGTTTTGCATTTGAAATATGACTGAGCAGAAGAGTTCTATCGTTAAAATTTAGACAGTATATTGGTTTCAATCCTCACTCGGATACATTTTATTGTGATTTCATCTGATCATGCAGACTGACAATACGCAAACAATCCAATAAATACGTACACAACAAATCAAAAGAGAAGAACCGGAATCGTAAAATGTTTACATATAAACAAACACAGCTATTGATAAACAAATCTGAGAGGAAAAAGGTTTCTATTTCTAGCGCCGAAGCGACGATACCGAACCATCATATCATTTTACAAATATAAATATTTGCACGAAAATATCTCTAAAAACGAATCGAAATTTCAACACGATTTTTGAGAAACGCGCTAATCGTACAGAAAACAGCCGAGTTCAACGATTATCACACACTGCGTGCAAAAAATTGTCTATACGCATTGTTTATTTTATTTCAAACGTGCAATTGTGTATGCATAGATGTAAAATAACCAACTTGATGACCTTTCGAAACAATGAAATGCTTTCTACATCACGGCAGCGAGTTGAAGTGCAACTTTAAGTTTGAAATTAGCAAACGTCACTAAACGCCGCTCAAACAACACCATATTGAATAAATACTGTCGTAAAATATAAACTTTATATCTATGAATTAATAATTTCTTAACATTACTAGTACTATAGTTATCATCGCGGTGTTAAATGAAACACAAGTTGAGATTGTTTTGTTAACGATGTGCAAATTACTGGTCAGGTTTATTACAATTGATTTCGCAAGTTCATCCGCACAATACCGGTTACTTGCAGATTGTTTCAGAAACGAACGGAACAAAATCTCCATTAAACGATAATTAAGGCAGGCCTCGAGCACAGTCGGTAGGAATTCAGCTACGGAAAGTTCTTGGAAAGCAAATGATTCGAAGACGTGCGGTACGGATTTGATATCTATGTACTCTTTCTACGGAGTCAATTCATCGATTTTGCTTTTTTATTTTTAACATATTAGCCACAGTGACATTACAGAGAACTCTAACGCGTCACTGTAGCCAGTCATACAATCATTACATAATAATAATAATAACCTTAATAATAAATCAACCACTAGCGTTGCTCAGCAACCACTCAACCAGTTTAGCACAGTTTACATTGAAGAGGTCAATTTCACCAGCAACCCGGTTGAGCAGATACATCGCTCTAGATATTGGAGACGTTGCCAACATATTTGTGCGAGCCACAGGAGGAGAAAACAAATCACGATTCCTCGGGTCCTTGAACTTACTAGGTGCATAAAACTTAAATTCATTAAGAACCTGCGGATTGTGTACTATCCCATTAAATAGCTTAAAAAAGTGCTTTTGCAGAAACATAACACAACGAGACTCCCAATGAGTTGAAGCCTAACGAACCTAATAGGAATGCAATAGGATGTATAGTCGAGGATAATAACCATACAATTTCATATAAAGATATCTGAGAAACCGTTTTTGGATTCTCTCAATCTTCAATGAACGAGTCATATGAGTAGGACTCCATATAATGGAAGAAAATTCTAGAATGCTACGTACTAGAGATTCATAAAGAATTTTAAGCACCAACGCACTCTAAAAGTTTACTAACTCGTAGTAAGAATCCCAGCATTGTTGTGGCCCGCAAACAAATATTGTCTTACTAACTCGTAGTAAGAATCCCATCATTTTTTGTAGCCCGCAAACAAATATTGTCTATGTGCCGTTTAAAATAAAAATTATTTGAGAACATGACCCTCAAATCGCAAAATTCATCCACAAACACCACTTAGGTGATAGGGATAAATAAATCAAGCGATTTGAAGATCTTAACAGTGCATCCAAGTCCAACTGGAGAAGGGCTGCGTCACTATGAGACTTCACTGTCTTTAAAAGTTATATGAAAAAAACATAGAAAATAAAAAAAATAAATAGTATGAACCTGTGAAAGGTTTCCCGTCGACCCGCTTGAGCCAGTAGATGCGTTGGGCATGCGGTCGGCTCTCGCGCTCGTACCCGTCCCACTGCTGTCTGAGGAGTGTACGACAGACCCGACAACACCGACGAGCACCCCCTGACCATCCGGTCGGGGGTGCGTGCGTCTCCAGAAACGGATAGTGAGGTTCACCAGGCGGCGCGTGCTCGGCACGAGCGTACAACGTCCACTCGGCGTGTCCGACGGCACCGCACACAAAGCACACGGCCCTGTCCTGATGACCGGCACCCCTCCGCTCACCCTCACCCTTAGTATCCTTGCCTAAATATTCACCCTGTCCCTGTTTACTCAGCGCATACTCGTCACTACCTTTCTGTCCCATATAATCAGTCTGTTTCACTACGACGTGCTCGGCCGGCTTGATCGCGTACGGCGCGTCGTTCCTCTTCCCGTAGTCTTGGTATCTTCGGTCATCGCCGGACGGCTTCATAACACTCCCGTACATATCCACTTTAGTACTGTTCGCATACGGCTCGTCTACCTTTGCCGTATTGTTCTGTTTGATGTTATTCACATACGGATCTACCGGTTTGGTGTTGTTGTAGAATTGCACAGAGTTCCGAGACAGTTCAGGCGGTTTGCCGTATATCTCCTGTTTCGGAGTTAGTGGTTTAGAATTGTTCATGTATGGGTTTCCATCTGATGGTGGTTTGGAGTTTGTCAGTGCGAAGGAGGTGGGTTCGCGCTGGTCATGGTGCTGCTGCTGCTGCTGCTGCTGCTGCTGTTGCTGCTGCTGCTGTTGTTGTTGTTGCTGTTGTTGTTGTTGTTGTTGTTGTTGTTGTTGTTGTTGTTGTTGTTGTTGTTGTTGCTGTTGTTGCTGTTGTTGCTGTTGTTGCTGTTGTTGTTGTTGTTGTTGTTGTTGTTGTTGTTGTTGTTGTTGTTGTTGTTGTTGTTGTTGGTGTCGGAAGGCGTCGAGCGGTTCGGCCGGATGAGGGAAAGGTTCACTGCCGGGGCGGGGTCGGGGCTCCGGGGGGGAGAGCGTGGCGGCTGGAGGCTGTGGTTCGGAGTTGGGTCGCTCGCGCCCGCCACCGAGCTCGCTCTTTATGTAAGCCTTGGCCTTTTCCATCCTCCGTGGCTACGGCCTCTGCAAACAACACAAAATTGGTGAACGTTAAAAATCGTCCGAATATTGTGACGTGAATGCGTGCGTGTACGAGGAGCTAATGCTGTTTGCTGAGGTAATTTGAAACGATTCGAACTGACCGGCATCGATACCGAGTGAAGTTTTGTCTTATGACATGTATGAGTGTAAACACAACCAGGAGTTGAAATTATATAAAACTAAAAGTCAAAATTTACTTCTAAATTATTGAAAGTATTCAGACACAGCAATAGTATGAGAATTTCAATGATCAATATATATGTATATACATATGTACTTGATAAAGATTGAAACGTTTGCAAAATTGGATTATAGTTAGAGAATGCGCTTTTGATCAGATACCATAAAACTTTTTGAAGATATATCGTCAAAGATATATCGAGAGATAAGAATGAATAATAAGCTAGAAAATTAGTGATCAGAGTGAAAGATAGCTAAATTATTTCATATAAATCTCAAAAGATTAAAACAGATGCAGATCATATAGATTGGCCAAATTAAAAACAAAATGGTTAAATTGCTTCAACGAATGTTAAGATATCCCACCGAATTGTTTCAAACTTATCCCGTTTCGACTAATATTTATCTGGAATATGAACATAAGTTTGAATTTGAGCCATTATCGGAACACGAGGAAAAAATCCCCGACACAAAATTCCAGCATCTTGATTATAAATAATCTTCAATGATTCTTCTAATACCAGCAGTATGGCCCGATGATTGCGTTAATGCTAACAGCCGAGAGGTTCCTGAGTTGACCTTGATTGAAAAGAATTTATTCAGAGTATTGTCTGTAATACTGCTGTTCAAACTAGGATATTTGTGACTTCAATCAATCAAAGTCAATCATTTCCTATCAGAGTTTGACAAATTATCTGATAAATGGATTATAATTTAAATGGTTCCTCATCAAATTGGTAAAACCAACCTGTTACCGCTATTTGAATACAAAATTTATAATTTATAAAATTAATATATGTCGCTCAAGGGCAATCCGAAAAACGACATCATGGGAAAATATACAATTGGGTCCATTGCCTATGTCGCCTTTTCCAAGTATAAATAACAACACTGAGCAACAAAAAAAGAATTACCAGAGCGGATATTAACCAATCTTTACTATGTTTGACGCACTGAATTCGAATATGACAGTAATTTCTGATGGTTTACTCTCGTTTGAGATATGAGCGTTAAAAAAATGCACAATTTTTAGTTTTTTTTTTTACTTTCGCTGTCTTTAACTCAAAATCTAGTATTGCTTTGCCACAAGGGAGTATTGGAATCAACAGTCAGATGTTTTTCGCATTGATTATGATTTTTAATTACTTTACAATACGTATAATTAATTATCCAGCGAATTTTGAGTCAAAAATATTTTTTTCCCGTACTATTATGCATTAGTTGGGCCAATTTTATATTTCACTAAGTTTACAAGGACTGGTTTTTTATATCACTGTTTTTTTATTTACGAAAATTCACTGTCATATTGGGTCAAACTAAGTTAAAATTGATAATCTCCGCCCCGGTTAGTAAAAAAACGTGATTTTTTGTTGCTTAGTGTAAATCTACAAAATGTTGTAGAATCAGAGGAAGAAGATCATTGCCCAAACCAATTGCAATTAAAATTTTAAAAAAAATCTTCAATTCTTAAAATAGTATACTCAATTCCGAGTTGCATGCAAAGAATTGTACCAGAAATGGTATTCATCTAGTAATATCCGATTTTCTGAAGGGATAATGATGAGGATTTATAAACAGTGATGCCAGTTTCACAAACTAGCATCATAATCGCTAAAATTTAAGCCGTTTACATTTCAATTAGCAAGCACTTAACTTTTGCAGTAGATTAGAATTGTTATAAACACTACACAATCTATTGTTTACGGCCTAGTACATGTATAAAACTATTCCATACAAAACACATGTATGAAAACGTGTTTAAATCACTAATTTGAACAACAATACAGTACGGAATTGTATGAAATCAATTAACTTTTCCCACATAAAAGAAATTACAATCACGTATCAAATCCAAACGATTAGTCAGCAAAACCGAACACTCAGCCGGAAAAGTCCCACACTAAATAGACAGATTTATCAATGATCAATTACGATAGACACATGTCAACCGGACATTTTAGCACAATCATCGCGTCGCACTAACATCCGATAATTGACAAACACACCGGGAGAAGTTAGAGCTATGCGCAAATTAAATTCAATTAACACACATACATATATCGGAAAATACAAGAAGAAAAAAAGCCAATTTTAACTTTTAGTGTCGAATCAACGATACGAGGTGTATGACTTATTGATTTGCGAAAATTTAATGAACATTTCGTAGACATTAGCGCCGTTGTGTTGACGTTCGGACAGGATTTGTTTTGACATACGTTCCTCTCCGCTAGACGATGCCCGTTGAAAAATGTATACACGTCAAATTTGACTACGGCAAAGACAGCGTCAAATATTTGTTCATTGAGTCGATTTTATTTCTATTAACCCAAATATTCGCGGTGACCCAAATCGACGAAAGGTGAATTGAATTTTGGACTTTGGTGATCGTTTCCCAATTCAAAGCAGGAACATTCGACTCGTGGGTTCGACGGCCTACTAACAACGTCGGGTCGCAGCTAATTTGAAGGAAACACGAATTAATTTGATACAAACTGTGTGGGCGATATTACACGACTTCGCCTTACGCACTACTTGGCGCTTTCTAAACATTTCGACCTATTCATTCTATGTAGTTCTAAGCATTCTTAACAATTCACAATTGAATACAAAACAACTGATTTTAAAAAAGGCACTCTTTAAAGCGACAACATCATTGTAATAAAATACGGTTTCCCGATAAAACCGCGCGGGACAAAATCGCTTGCACAAAACTACGCAAACCAAAATAGCGTGGCGACAAAATCGCGCAACGCATATGGTAATTGAATTATTAGTCGCATTGAGATCGCCCAAAAGACAATTTTTGACATGAAAATTGCGAATACGGAATATTTCGCACTCGATTTCTCGTTAGTATGATAGTAATCGTTAGTGTGATGGACCTTTCGGCTGCCAGATGATCAACAGATGATCAGACGAATTACAAAGATATGAGGATACGGACAACACCTAGGCATGTGCATGGGCATCACCTAGTGCCGTACGACTCAGTGTGTCTGCGCCTTAAAGCTTGGAAAGAAACACCACAATAGATATATTGTAACGTAGAGACTAGGTGATTGGCGTTCGTCTCATATCGCGTTCACGCCAAAAAGGCCTAGACGTATGAACAAGCTGTAGACAACAGCCAATAAGGTCTCGCGACCCCATCGAGCAATGATCTTTCTATGTTAAGAGTACCCGCTGGGTATAAACATTAGACGGTTTTGGTTCGTGCTTCATTCGGAGCTGGCAGGCCGACGGATCAAAAACAATAAACTACCTCTACCACAACTACTGCGTCTTTCAATCCGATCAGTTATACTTCCAAACCTAGACCTTATTGGCCATCGACCAATGATACAACTGTGTTGATAGTACCCGCTGGTATTAGACGGTTTTGGCACGTGCTTCATTCGGAGCTGGCCGACGGATCAAGAACCATAAAATACCTCTACCACTACTATTTCATCTTTCACTCCGATCGGAAACCCCTCTACACGTCTCTACATCATCCGACTCACACTACATGAATCACGCTCAATAACAAAATGACAATCAATTATTTTCAAAGTCAACATCCAGAAACAACCGACTCAGCCAAGCAAAAACAAAAAGCTTCAAAAACTTGATCGGTCAACCGGCTCATTTAACACTTTGAATGACAAGTAGTTCTATCCGTGTTTGGTCGATTAAAAACAAATTATCTACCATATATATAAATACAACAACGCGTCGGTTGCATATTAAAAAACAAACAAACAAAATTAAACAGAAATAAACAAAGACCAGTCGCAAATATCAAAACCGGAAAGGTACACATAAAATAATAATAGACATTAACAATGTATAAAAAAAAAACCGGTAACACAAATTCAATGCCAGGCGAATTTATTAGTAACTGGATAACAAAGCACGCTAGTTATCATGCACATAAACGTTTTATGCACTTCAATCGTACGCAATCTGGAACAATGACAAAGCAGTGATGCTGCGTAAGAATTAGAGTGTGTGCGTGACTTTTTTGTTTCCGATCGCTGTATATGAAACTTTAATTCGGTCAAATTCAAGCTGGATAAATTGGTATCAGTTGTCGTAGGTCGTACGTGAGCTGCCACTATGTAGTGAAAGTTTCGTCAGAGCAATTAGCATATAAGAGAGCATTGAATTTTTTTTAAATTTAACATGTGTGTTCTCTCCGATTGGTTACACTCGAAAGTAAAATACATAATTAAGCGTAATATGTATATGAAAAAATATTTTATATAATTTAAATTTTATTAACATCCATTTCAAGTAAAAAAAATACGAATAAATTTGAAGCGACGTGAAATTTTATTTAAATTGCTATATTTATACTTAAATAATAAAAAAGCCGGGGCTGGCTAGGTCGCATTGATTCGTAATTTGTATGAAAATTATCATACCGCACATAATAAATTTGCATAAATAACGCAATTTAAAATCATTTATTGAGTATATAATAATAAATTGATGAGTCAGACGGATCTGGTCGTATCGAATTGTCAACTGCGATCGGGCCTGTTAAGCGTAAGGGCGAAAACACACAGTGATGAACGGAACATCGTGTGCATGGCTCCCCGGTGTGGGTGGTCTCCTATATTTCTTCAAATATGGGATACACCATCATCGATCACATCGATCAAGCAAGGATAAATACAAGGATACAATTTTACCGACAACACCCCCAGAGGATCAATTTTGGGGCGGGGCGTGCTGGGTGTTCCATGAATGTGCAAGGCACGGCCCATTTTTTTCGCATGTTTAAAAGTATCTAAAAATAACCATGTGCCACGTGCACCGCTGTGTGTTTTCGCCCTAAGAGACGGTCTCGATTCATTTTGTAAAACTCACTGAGCAGAACGTTGTGAGTGACACTCCTGCCCATCAAAAAACTGTAATCTGATTTTTTGCTTGTTCGTAATTACGTGTATTGTTATTTGGTATTGCCCGAATGGGTATCCTATGTATAGTTGATAATAAGCAGTCACCAATTTGGTCCAGACAAGTGTAACAAATATTTCATGGTCCAATTAATTCATTTACAAGCGTATTCTTCGCTAATATATACACTTACGTCAATTTTATGCGGTTCATATTAAATGCAAATTATAAAAAAAAAATTCGGACGTTATTACCATAACATTGCACCGTTGTTTTAGTATTTTACATAAGCTACGTGCGATATCCCGTATTTTTTGCGATTTTTTGCAAAGTGAAGTTGTTGTTTCTGTGTCGGCGTTGAGGAAGGTTGAAAATAAGCCCAACCGGCATTGTTTTGTGCAAACTCGGGCCGCGGCTATTACAAAGCGGCCCAAACCAGGCGAGATTTGGGCATTGCTGAGCGATATCCCCCTCCTTTCCAAACTTAATGACCAGCACATTGGAACGCATCTACTCATACTTTTTCTTAAAAATATTGGAACGCATCCCTACTTTTTCTACGTAAGCCAAGTATTTTTTTATGCGGTATCCCGCGGAACGCATCTATCGCATAAATAAATAAAAAAGACCCGAGTATATATAATTATAAAGAGAAACAAAAATGGACTTTGAACCAAATCGATGGTAATCTTAACTTAGACAAACGTACTAGTGGAATTATCCAACTTAGATTGGGTTAAAATCTTCAAATAAGTCCTTACAGGGAAATAATGGAACCGAGATTTAGAGCGAAAACACACAGGGAAGAAAGGCACGTCGTGTGCATGGCTCCCAGATGTGGGTGCTCTCCTAAATTTCTTCAAATATGGGATACACCGTTATCGACCACTGTCAAGCAAGGATACAATTTTTTTTCCCGAAAACACTCCAGAGGGTCATTTTGGGGCGGGGCGTGCTGGACTTTCCATGAATATGTACAAGGCACGGCCCATTTTTTCGCACGTTTAAAAGTATTTAAAAAAAACCACGTGACACGTGCATCACTGTGTTTTCGCCCTTCAGGTGACCAGCCATAGTATGATTTTTTTTAAATTTATATACAACTAGCTGTATTACCCGGCTTCGCTCAGTGTTTATAATATAAACCGCTTAAACATGACTAAGCTAATTTAAATTAAAAAAAAAAAAAAATTTTAAATTTTAAAAAAAAATTTTGAAAAAAAATTTAAAAAAAAATTTTTAAAAAAAATAAAAAAAAAATAAAAAAAAATCAAAAAAAAAATAAAAAAAAAAATTTTAAAAGATCAAAAAAAAAATCAAATTTTTTTTTTGCCTTCTAGGGCTTCGCCCTCGGCACCCCCCTGAGCCTTTGCCTTCTAGGGCTTCGCCCCTCCACGCCCCATGAGCAATTGCCGTTTAGGGCTTCGCCCCCATGATCAGTTGCCTTTTAGGGCTTCGCCCCTCCGCGCCCCCATGATTCAAAGCCGTCTAGGGCTTCGCCCCCCTTAGTTAATGCCTTTTAGGGCTTCGCCCCCCGCACCCCCAAGATTAATTGCCGTTTAGGGCTTCGCCCCCCTTAGCTAATGCCTTTTAGGGCTTCGCCCCTCCGCGCCCCCATGATTAACTGCCGTTTAGGGCTTCGCCCCCCTTAACTAATGCCTTTTGGGGCTTCGCCCCTCCGCACCCTCATGATTAAATGCCGTCTAGGGCTTCGCCCCCATGATCAGTTGCCGATAAGGGCTTCGCCCCTCCACGTCCCCATGGTTAATTGCCGTCTAGGGCTTCGCCCCCATTATCAGTTGCCTTTTAGGGCTTCGCCCCTCCGCGCCCCCATTATTAAATGCCGTTTAGGGCTTCGCCCCCCCTAGTTAATGCCTTTTAGGGCTTCGCCCCCAAGATTAATTGCCGTTTAGGGCTTCGCCCCCCTTAGTTAATGCCTTTTAGGGCTTCGCCCCTCCGCACCCCCATGATTAAATGCCGTCTAGGGCTTCGCCCCCCCTAGTTAATGCCTTTTAGGGCTTCGCCCCCCGCGCCCCCAAGATTAATTGCCGTTTAGGGCTTCGCCCCCCTTAGTTAATGCCTTTTAGGGCTTCGCCCCCCGCGCCCCCAAGATTAATTGCCGTTTCGGGCTTCGCCCCCCTTAGTTAATGCCTTTTAGGGCTTCGCCCCTCCGCACCCCCATGATTAAATGCCGTCTAGGGCTTCGCCCCCCCTAGTTAATGCCTTTTAGGGCTTCGCCCCCCGCGCCCCCAAGATTAATTGCCGTTTAGGGCTTCGCCCCCCTTAGTTAATGCCTTTTAGGGCTTCGCCCCTCCGCGCCCCCATGATTAAATGCCGTCTAAGGCTTCGCCCCCATGATCAGTTGCCTTTTAGGGCTTCGCCCCTCCGCGCCCCCATGATTAATTGCCGTCTAGGGCTTCGCCCCCCTTAGTTAATGCCTATTAGGGCTTGCGCCCCATGAGGCTGGGCCCCACGGGGCTGCGCCCCTTGTGGCGCCCCCTTTTGAGCCCCATGGGGCTGCGCCCCATGAGGCTGGGCCCCCCGGGCCCCCATTCGGGGCCCCACGGGGCTGCGCCCCTTGTGGCGCCCCCTTTTGAGCCCCATGGGGCTGCGCCCCATGAGGCTGGGCCCCCCGGGCCCCCTTCGGGGCCCCACGGGGCTGCGTCCCTTGTGGCGCCCCCTTTTGAGCCCCATGGGGCTGCGCCCCATGAGGCTGGGCCCCCCGGGCCCCCTTCGGGGCCCCACGGGGCTGCGCCCCTTGTGGCGCCCCCTTTTGAGCCCCATGGGGCTGCGCCCCATGAGGCTGGGCCCCCCCGGGGCCCCACGGGGCTGCGCCCCTCGTGGCGCCCCCTTTTGAGCCCCATGGGGCTGCGCCCCATGAGGCTGGGCCCCCCGGGCCCCCACGGGGCTGCGCCCCTTGTGGCGCCCCCTTTTGAGCCCCATGGGGCTGCGCCCCATGAGGCTGGGGCCCCACGGGGCTGCGCCCCTTGTGGCGCCCCTGGCGGGGCCCCATGAAGCTACTCGCCTTGCGCCCCCGCGGGGGTGAATCCATTGAAACGAAAAAAACAAATCGGCGCCCATGGATCGAAAAAAAAAAAATCGAATCACGTGTTCGATGACGTCACCGATCTACGGACGACGAAGACGACGACGACGACCAAGGATACATACATACATACAAAGTCTCTTTCCAAATTATAGATTAGATATCTTTATATGTATGAATTATGAGTAGAGAGCGGATAGAGAGCGTGCTTTTTCCAGGAATCTGGGCGGTTTGGCTCTATTTACAAAGCTAGAGTGCAAAAAAAAGGTTCGACGAACCTTGAACAATGCATTTACAACAATTGAACAATGAACGGCGCGTTCTGGGTCCGCTCTTTAATTATGAGACTTTCCTTTACAATCTAGATACATATATAACTAAAATGTATGTTCCAACGAGTAGAACTCGCATTAAAACCAATAACTACTACCTTTGTATGGAAAAAAATTACTCACATTTCCCATGACATCATAATTAATCTACACGGTGAGGAAAGACTACAGGTGTGATGCGATGGAATCATTAATAATAAAACATGTATGAAAAACAAAACAAAAAATAGGGAGCGGGGGGTGTCAACACGAATGTACATATATACAAAGATATACATCGTTACAACGCCAGTGGCAAAATACGAACGGAACACAAATGAGGCTTTGTAAAAATGTATTTAGGACAGATGGTAGATATGCATGAAGGGATAACAACAACGATTCCGTGTTGGACACCTTGTACGGAAGTCTTCTGACTCATCATCATCTTCATCATCGGCTACCGTACATTTCTCGAGAAAGTGCAACGTTGTGTTTCCACAATACACATTTATTTACACACAGGTACGACTAAATGTATGATAATACACGCACATACCATGTTAAAAAAAACGTAACCTGATTTTCGAGAAAAATCGTGCATTGCAAATGATAAGCCGAAACGCACTACGTTACAAAACTATCTGAATATATTGAAGATATGGGTCAAGATGATAAATTACATCACTGTATTTATTTATTTAATAACAAAACGGCTAACCCTTTAGATGCCGGGGGAATCACAGTGCGGCTAATCTGAGATTTGATTTAATTTATCTCGATTCCCATTATAATATAGAAAGGCCGTCTCGATGACGCATATTATTGAATACTGTGTTTTAATCGAAATATATTGATATAATTAGGACTTAAGCTTCCAGATGATAACAGTTTACATCAGTGGTCGACAATCTACTCATCGCGAGTAATTTAATTTAATTAAAAAAAAATGTTTTATTTTACCTATTACCAGTGGCGGCTCGTGGATAAGATATCTGGGGGTGCTGCGGTTGATTAAAAATAAAAAAAATGTTTATTTGGATTATATTTTACTATTAACATCAAAATTATCAAAATAATCAAAATTATCAAAATTAAACATTGTATGTATTTTATATCATTAAAAAATTGATTCTTCTGTCTTTTTTACTTTTCCTTGAAAAAAGGTCTATCACCTATTCGTTAAATTTTTGTGAAATAAATGAGAAGAAATAAAACTGTTACAGTGAGGTTTAGAAGGAAGAGTAGAAATGTAGAAAGTGTAAGAGGTGTAGAAGGAAAGACAAAAGCAGAAGTAATGACGAAAAGTGAGGGGTGTCGGGCGTGCGCATACGACGCAAAATACGTCTCGTACAGCCGGGAGTGGCAGTACGAGACCAAGCTTCTAGCGCGAGCTCCCTCCCCGCGCCCCTCCTTCACCCACTCGGCATATTCCAACGAAAACCGTACTGCACAAAATCATAAACGATGCCTCACTTTCTGATATTAGTACCGCGATGTATGATCATTATTGGATGTATCGGTGTGCGGGCGAGCTTAATACACGCTTAAATAATATTGATATTTTCATATAATATACATACATTTATGTATATAATAATATTATTTTTTTCTCAATTTCCTTGGGGGTGCTGCAGTACCGCAGTGCGTATGGACGAGCCGCCACTGCCTATTACCCAAAATTTTTGATCAAACTTAAATTTCTAACCTCTCAAAAAGTTGCCGACCGCTGGTTTACATGTTAAATGTGTAAAAGCGGGCTAGAATGGGTTCTAGAATTTGATGAGGAACCGTTTCAACAATAAAATCAGATAAATTGGCAAACTCTGATACGAAATTATCAACTTGGAGTCACAAATATCTATGTAAGTCTGACCAGCAGCACTCCAGAAAAAATCGGAATAAATTATTTTAAATCGAGGTCAACCCAGGGATCAAACCCGCAACCACCAAGCTAACATATGTTGTTGGCTAATGAACTGTTGATTATTGCGACAGCTTCGTTTAGAGACGTTATATTCAAGAGAGCAACAAATTGACATATTTTATGATTACGATTTAAGGTGACATGACAGGTCACCTTAAATCGTAACTAATGCTAACTGTGAACAAATGTATTTATTAATTAAAAACCGCAAGCATATGCATGCTTGCAGCCATCAAGAAATCCGGACTAATTTTTGAGAGAGGAAGGGGATGACGATTTTATTGAAACCGTCAAATTAGATTAGATAAATTTGCAAACTCTTACAGGAGACGTTCGATCTGGAATTAATAATCATCCAGATCCAGCCAGCAGCGATAGCCGTACGCGTAACCATCAAGAAAATCGAAAAAACTCTTTGATTCTGGCCGTGATTCGGACCCACCCACCTCTCTAATGGAAAACTTCGGCTAGTCCGAATTTGCTCAATTTAAGTTAGATAAGATCTTTCAGAAGTAAATCTAGATATACAAACCAAAATCTTGCCAAGCAGCGATACACGTACTCGAAATCATTAAATGGTGGCTACGAGCGGATGCTTCTTCAAATATCCAGCAGCATGGACTAGTGGTTACCGTATCTTGCTATGGTCAGTGCGGTTATGAGTTCGAGTCACACTGGTTGCTGCTGGCCAGACCTTGGTTTGTGATCGGTCGTTTCCTATCAGTTTGCCAATTTTTCTGATTTTCATTGAAACGATTCCTACAAAATTGGCTTTCCCTCCCCATGTCTCTCGCAAAATCTTGAGTTATTATGTTATATCTCAAGTTTCGCCGGGTTTCTCACCATAGATATCTCTGTGAATGATTGTTGTATAAAAATTCGTATTGTGTACGATGTTTGCAATGCAATTTGCCATAGATGTCATGTATAATTTCGAATTATGTAATAATTATGTATATAATTTGGTGTTTCTTGATCTATATAGTACACTCGTCGCATTGGAGCGATCTGTAATGACGAGTGTACATAGATTGATTGAATAAAAATAAAATAAAAACAATAGACCGCTCCATTAGTGTTCAAAGCAAGAGAGCAAAAAAGCATGGTTTTTCTACGATATAAACAATAGTGAACCATTTTTTGTTCAAGTATGGTAATCATCAAGAAAATCGGAAAAAATGATTCTGGTCGGGATTTGGACTCACGGACCTCTATAATAGAAAGCAATAAATTAAAAATGTTCACGCCATTTTGAGCTTTTGTTTGTGAGTAGGTACTAGGGATCCCATATTTTTAAAAGAATCATAATTTGGACCATCGAATAGAAATAAATGTGCTGTAGATTGAAAATAAAAAAAATGAGTTCGTATAAAAAGTATTCGAATATTCGGATTTGGGATACCTAGTAGTAGACCGCTGCGTATATTCGTATGGGCAGCGTACATATAACCGTAACTTCCACAAACGAACCACTCCACATTGTAAATATATATTCACCGAACACAAAAAGCGACATCAATTTGATTTATCAACGGGCACAATACTACTTTTAATTACATGAGATGAAAATTTTAATAAAATGAAAAAAAAATAGACAAACAATAAATTTATCAGCATACAAAGATTTACATCTTTATTGTATGCAATTTATATAGAATTAACTTTAATACGAGAGATAAAAGATCTAAGTCCAAATAAACCATTATCATTATCATCAAAATTTGTTCGATCAAAATGGATAAGATGGGTTTAAAGAGTGTACGATTATTATACACAGAATTTAGATTACGAGCATTATAAATAAATGTTCGTGCGTAAATGCATATCTATTCGTATAATACAAATATGTATGTATGTATTATTGTTTACAATAAACAGTCCGTGAACTTTTAGCAATTCTTCCTAGCACTGAACCACGTTGCATCAGCACGCGATAACAAATCACAACAACAAAAATAAAACTAGAATAAACGGCCGAATGTAATATAATAATTATTGCGACCGTTATCAATAAGCGTTTAATGTTATCAACGTCAACCGAGTGACAATTAATTTACAATGTTGATGGTGATAAAGACTACACGAAAGAGTTGTTACCTCTCGTTACCGCCGCTTTATCAAAATTGCGACAGGTTTTTTTTATTTTTATTATATTCGTGCAATTTTCGAAAAAAAATACAAGCATGTGATAAATCTTGTCGATTCTATAGAAAAATGTGTTAACAAGTCACAAGATAGTGAACGACGTGAGGAACGCGTGACGCAAATTTGCGTCAAAGTACGAAAACACCTGTATGATCAGAGTTGGGAATTTTTGGGTGGGGTCATCGTGACGATATCGTAACGTATGATTGTCTGATAATCATACGGCAAATCGACAACGATTACAGGTGTGTATGTTTCGGCGACATCAAACCATACGATCCGCGATCAGATAAATCACGGTTTTTAATGACACAAACTAAGGCGCAGAAACCCAGAATCGTAGAACACGGCATGCCTAGGTAGACTCTAGCTGTGAATCGATCTCAAGATTCTCCATTTCTTCAAATATGGAAATCACCGTTATCGATCATTGTCAATACAAGGAAAATATATCACCGAAAACACTCCAGGGGGTGAGTTTTGGATCGGCATAGATCAGGCCTGCTAGCGTTTTTTTTTACATGTGCGAAACAAAAAAAAAACACGTACCGCGTACCATTCTGTGTGTCTGCGCCCTAGCTGTCATTGTCCTAAAAGGTTACTTCAATACTACAATACAATACAATATACCTAGAAGCCTTATTTCATACACGATTCTTATTGGTCTGTGTTTAAACAAAGTTTGTAGACCGATAGACAAGCTGATCTAGAGTTGGCCTACTATCGGGTTAACCCTTTGAGTGCTGACGACGTCTTTTCTGTTGAAATCCCGCCAAGCTGAAAATTTCGCCAACATTTCCAACTAGAATTTTTTAGAAATCCAATAGAAAGCAGGTATAAAAACCCTAGATAACTATCACCGAGGATTTCGAGTTTTGTAAAGGTGTGTTTAGACTCTCTAATATATCTTGCAACAATATAAAATAAACAAAAGTCTATTAATGAATGTATTTTTCCAAAACCAGTTTCATCTTCTTCATTGTTATTAAAATGTAATGCTAACAATCTAAATGCCGAGCGACAATCTAAAATACTCGGCATTTGGGGATTTCTGCTATGGTTATAAATTCAGAAATTCCGGTGTAAACCAGTCTTTATAAATATTGACACGGATTGCACGACCCATGTTCAATGCTACCTGGAAAAATTTAGCGGGTAGTATTCTCGTTTATTTTTTACATACTCAAAAAATAACGATGATCGGCGTATTTTAGGCTCATGGGATTGTTGGCAAAGCGCCGATCGGCGGTGGTCAGCATTCAAAGGGTTAACTGGGACGAGGCATATAATTAAGCGAAAACTTTATATAGGCTGTAAATCTGATCACACGAGATTTTCATCAGCCACCTTATACATGTAGTTGGTATTTATAAAATACAAATGTATAGGATGGAATCATATATAAGAACTCTTTAGATACAAATTGGCGTTTTGATTGAACAAAAGATCTATTACAAAAGATCAATAGGTCTAAAGGGCTACCCTAAGGCAAACGAGCCAAATAGAGCATAAGAGCAGAGTATTTTGCTCGAGCTTGCACCGCAGATGGAAGACCCAACGAGCGAAACGTTCCGAGACAGCATCCAAGAGCGATCTTTCACTGACAGACCCAGAAGAACTGTCAATGTGAGCGTTCGTTTTCATTTCGACGCAACTCTTGCTAACGATCCCAAATAATGACTTTCACATTCCAATTAGCGCGCTGAGCGTTCACGGAGAGTCGATCCGCCGGTAGTAACGAACAATTGAAACCGGAGGACCGGTTTGAACCGGTCCGCCCGCTGAACCGGGTGTCGAGGGTCAGGGCGGCTGGATCAATTGGACAGTTGAACAGGCAATTGTCGTGGAGCAGGAGAATGACCTCAACTAGATCGATGATTAAACGAACGGCATAATTGGAACCAATCGCGAACGGCCAGAGCACGTGGTGCAAAAAATAATTTTCGAGTCGACGTGCGGTTGGTCAAGTCTACTAAGGTTAGAGGTGTTCTCAAAGGTCAGCTGAGATCAATTGGTCTGGACGCCGATGATGATGATGATGATGATGCAAGCTTCGCCGAGCATTGTGGGTCACGACACGGAGATCCTGCCGAAGACTACATTTCACCAGTCACGACGCAACGAGAGATGCAGATCCGACATGGGAATGAAAACGACTATGCCCCAACTTTCATGACCGCACTGATAAGTACGTGGCAACAGTCATAATCGCACAATTAGCAAGATGATTATTGAAAAATTCGAAATTGATGTACATACACATATTATCATTGTTGCTCTTTAAAACCGGTAATAATTTTAGATCAGTGTCAGGGTTGTCAAACAAGTTCTTAAGATTGGGCCACCTATTAATTTCAAAAATATATGCTTGCGACGCATAACCAGCAGCGTGGACTAGTGGTTAGTGTATAATGTTTCGAGTAGAGTGGTCACGGGTTCGAGTCCCATTAGAGTTCCGCAGCTGGCCAAACCTTGATTTCTGACTCCAGGTCGATCGTTTCCTTTCAGAGTTTGCCAATTTTTCTGATTTTCATTGAAACGGGTCTTGTAAATTGACATTTCTTTTTCAATCTCTCTTGCAAATCTCAAGTTATTCAGCGTCTTGACGTTCGTCAATTTCTATAATAAAATGCTGCAAAATTTTCTCCATATATGTCACTGTGGATGATGTTTGTATGAATTCGCATTGCATAAAAATGCTTGTATAATTGTATTACTGTATTGTGATCTGTAAAGGCGAGTGTGTGTACACGTTCGATTGAAATAAAATAAAAATACATATTTACATACATATGTCAAGTCTCTGTGTGGTACAATTTCGAAAAGAAAACGATAACTTAAAACGCAAACGTGATCATCAGAGATCTTAGTAGAATCTTAAGTAAAAGAAAAAGACTATATGGACAGTTCAAAAAGTTCAAAATAAAAAAAAATGCACACTAAAAAAACGGTTTCGGTGAATGGGACCGGTTCATAAGAATTTCGCGAAACATAATGGAACAATAAATTAGGGTCGGTTTCACAGATAATCGTCTTGTCTCGCCCATTGAGATCGATTCCTTGGAATACCCCACACTGGCATATCATATCAACACTGTGAACCGATTCGTGTGAATCTGTTTTTCGCGCCATAATTCCACGACAATGTATTTTTATACATGTGTGTATACGCGGTGTTGTACCATCTGCTACTACGACGCATCTTATCTGCGTAAACTACTCTCTTATCTTGTTTTAGTTTATATTGCCTCTGCGATTCGCCTACATCTGCTGCAATCGTCAATGGACTGACTGCTGTGACGTTGTGATGTTTGCCCCATTACAATAACAGTTCGCTTAATAAAATTAGTGTTATTACTGAATTGGTCACAACTCTTTCTCGGTCTAAATAGTTTTTACTGAAGTGCTTAATCGACAATTCCTTAAACTTAACTTTTTAAGAATCCTAACCATCCTAATTTGAATTTCTGTGTGAATATTGCGTTGCATAACCTATTCCTGCGTAGATAGCTCAGTAGAATGGTTGTGGGTTCGTATCCCGAATTGTTGTAAGAATACATAACGCTTGTGTATACAAATAAAGATTTTAGTATAACTAACTAAAATCGACGCCATCGAGAGATTCCACTGTGAATTTGACGTAGGTGATCGACCGGGTGTGCATATAGAGGACGCTATCCGATTTGGTCGGAGTGCACGTGTACATGCAAATATTGCAATAGTATCTCACCACTATCCATCATTGTCGTAAATATAGTCAATAAAAAATAACTTCTAATAGAAGATTATGCATAACAACCCCTGTTTTTTGTGCCTTGAGCCTATTCTGACATTATAAGTGAACTCTAGAAAGGTCAGATATGTAGATAACTGGGATATAAAACCAGCAAATTAAGACAAAAACAAACAGTTCCAATCAGTGTGCAATCACGACCCGGCTCAAATTAAAAACAAAAAAATGGTTGTAGTGTTATATCTTATATGTTAGTTCGAAATATATTCTAAAAATAAAAATTGATCTACATTTCAGGAATACGTCCTTTCCGTAAGGCGCAGTTTATACAATCCAATACCAAAGGGGTATTTTCTTATCTGTTCCACGTGTAAATGGGCAAGGCCTCTCCGGCGACGATGGACCATAGGAATTTTGCACGTGTCCTTCGGAAACTACCTCTGGGACACGACGTTGCCGAAATATAAAGGAGGTCCCCTCACTATTTATAATTCAGGTCCGGTTGTTCGGCATCCGATCCATAACGGCGGTAAAACACCCCGAGAAGTGGCGTTCGTCGAGAGGGAGGGAGGAAGGGGAAGAGGGCGAGAATGGCAGCCATTCACCTGCCGAGAGGTTGAAATGTTAACAAGAAAGCAGGAGGACGAGGATGAGGAGGCGTCAGAGTAGGAGTAAGAGGCAAAGGAGACTTGAGGGGAGGGGTGCCCGACGATAAAGCAATCGGACCGATGCTATAGCGCAGTGGATCGGTGACCTTTTTGTTGTGAATGCATGCATATGGGCGAAATCGAGTGGAATCGATACCAGCATACGGCGTGGTTCAACAATGCTCGATTTTAGAGTCGAGGCACTTTCCAACCGGGGTGCTATGGTGGTGGCTGTGTAGGAATCTCGAGTGTCGTGGATAGAATTCAAACAGTTCAGGTCAAAAAATAGCGGCTCGAGATACGCCATTCCAAGTCCTACTTAAAAGCGTGTGAAGAAATCATAAGCAGGAGTTTATTCGTTCAGTGTCGAGATTCGACTGCGCATACTAGGCATTCCAGAATGATGGGAAGTACAAAACGAAAAGTTAAATCCAATGAGGAATTTCAGCCGGGTCAAAAGTATTTTTTTTTTTTACAACTGTGTTGGTTCCAAAAGGGCCGATGTCTAAATCTTCAAACGAATCGATGTTACGAAATTTTCGTGAAAGTTTGCAAGCAGCTGGTGTCTTTTGTAATACATAAGATGCTAGATTTTATCCCAAACTCAACTTGAGATCCTTGTAAGTTTTTTTTTCGGATGGATTGCATTCAGTAACAGGCAGAACTTTGTACACACCGTTACAGTACTTTTATTTTAGAAGAATGTTTTTACTCGGCAACAAAGGTAGTAAAGTGAAATAGTGTCATAAGAACCATTTGATGGCAGGTAACAGTGAGCAATAGCAATAATTTTGCAAAACTATAACTTTGCAAGATCTCACGCCAGCATTGCTCAAACAATACTCGTGTTGAACCATCAAAACGACTGTAAAACAAGTAAACGCTTATTGGTCGTGAATCTGTGCTGGATAACAATGACCCAAAACTATTTTCATATTTCTAGTTATGTATATTGGTTTTCTTTTGTATTACAGCACTTCCTTTGACTATAAATTGGACAAAAGAAATGCGCATGAAAGTGAGAAGCATCCCATGAGATGCCAAGACAGTCCCTAGAAATTAGCGTATGTTCACAATGTAATATTTTCTATTGCATTGTAGTCCATTATATCATGAGAATGCAAGGAAATTGCATAGTAAACATTTTTTTCCAGGAAATAGCACTTTTTATAATAATTTTTAAATACTTATAATTTAGAAACATAAAAAATTATGCCTACGTGTATAGATCGTTTTATATTATCAAAGCAAGTTATCGAGTATTTGATCTTGGGTCATACAAACGAAAGTGGATCAGCTGAGCAATGAAGTAAAACCTTATAACAACACTGCCGGCTTAAAGTTTCAAGCCATTTAACCTAGAAAATTTAACACGAGAGTGCAATTTAGATAATAAAATGAAAATGACGGTAATACGAAGAAAATAAATGCAAAAAAAAAGCAGCAAGACTAGAGGCGACGGAAACGAAACCAACGTAGATGTAACACACAGATTCCCAGTACAAATGGCCGTAAATGTGCGGGTGGACTGCTATTTCCGTAACGGATGGAAATAAATTAAACAAAATAAAAGCGAGAAACGACTACGAGAAGGGGAGTACACTCCTGCATACAAGTAGACAACACACAAAGAAGAAATTCCAAAAAAAAGGGGGAGGAAAAACAAAAAACGCAAAAGAAAAGAGCCGGGTCCTTCGAAACATAGCACGGCACGCAAACCTAGCAACGAAACGTTTCGCAAAAGAGAAAAATCGCAAAACAGAAGGCATATCGAATGATACGACCTCAACGTCGATTTATCGACAGCTCAATGGCGAAAAGCAACGGCGTGTACGAAGGTGAAGTTTCAGAGTTTGAAACCGAACGATGACTTGCAAAATTTTGCTAAACCAGACAAATAATAATAAAAAAAAAAACAGAAACGAAGTGAATTTGTCCGTTAAGTTTAAATGGAGAACCACACACTAGCTCTAGAAGCACTAAAACCTGCAGAAATTTAACTACCAAATCAGTATATTTTATGATTTGAAGTATTTCTAGAGTATTTAAAGTATTAAGTATTGAGAGTATTTTAAAGAAGAGTATTCCGAAGTATTTTTGAAGTAGAGTTTGCCGATTTATCTAATTTAATTGATTTACCCACCTACCCATAATCACCACCATTATGATTTGTACTATGCATATGCCTATTGCATTCACTTGGAAAGATACGTTTTTTTCCTATTATTCTGTATACACTAACAAGAAATATAACGTACAACGGATAATGATCGCTGGATCAGTATCCATTAGAATATATCTAAGATGAATTGCGAACAAAATCCCATATGAAATGAACGAACTGCAGATCACATGCCAAACTGAATAAACAAAAAACACTTTCAACAACAAAAACCATTTCACTTGTTAAAAAACATTAACTTGGCAACAAACTGTTATAGTTAGAATCAACACAATAATTTTTCAGAATTTGAAGTCTGCGAAGCGACTGCAAGTCACCAATACTTGGCGGTTGCGTTAATGTTAACCTCCGAAAGGTTCAAACCCTGGATTGACCTCGATTGAAGAGAATTTCTATTATGCTACTGGTCAGACTTGGATATAAGTGACTCCAATTAGATCGTTTCTTATCACAGTTTGTCAATTTATCTGATTTCATTGTTGAACGGTTCCTCCATCAAATTGGTAAAAATCATCCTACCCGCTGTCACAAATATCTGAATTTAATTTATGTATCATATGTAAAAATTTATGTACATGCCTAAATCCATAGATGTCTATGGATTAATTCATTAATTGTTAATTTCGTGTTCTTCGGCCTCTCAACATACAGCGATTTATGTAATAAAAAATGCTGCAATGTTTGTAATTAATTATCTAGCATTGGGGTCTACCTTCGTTAGCCCTTCATGGTAAAATAAAATACAAAATATGTTCAAGATTAGGTGATTGGTGCCCGTCAACCACTAGTTCACTATCGTTGATCACCTGATTTTCCGAATGAACAAGCTATATACAAAAGCCAATAAGGTCTCGCGACACATCGACTAATGACCTATGTATGTGTTGAGAGTACCCCTGGGTATAAATTTTGGTCGGTGCATCATTCCGAGCTGGCAGGCCGACGGATCAAGACCAACAAACTACCTCTACCATATAACTACTGCGTATTTCACTCCGATCTCGGAAACCCCCCAAACAGCTACAGTACCATAGCTCAGGGGTAAAACCCCTAACGCCATCATGGTAAAATATAAATATAATAATGAGACATGAATGCGATCTAAAGCACATTTTAGCTAAAATGCACCCTCGCGAATGTGCATAGTTCTACGTGGAATAGAAAAAGTGGAACAGCACACGACAGGGGCAATACACCACTTGTCCAAATAAATAATGCATACGTAGACGATTGAGAAGCGGTTCGCGACGTGCATACAATGCACGTGTGTGATACGAGACGGATGCTACCGGTATCGGCGAGTCGATACTACGCGTCTTTCAGCGGTTGTCAATGTGTTTGACAGTTTGAGAGCCCCTGGAGACGAGCCGGAGCCGTCGGCTGTGTATTGTATTAATTATCGAAACTGGAAAGTGAGAAAAACATGCGATGTTTACAAACAACATTACGAAGGAGCCGAAGCAAAATGCATGCGGCGATAACAGTGTGAATTAAAATAAATATGTATATACATATGTATACACGTATACTCAATATGTCGAGGATTTTGTGCCGCTACTGCATTATTCAAACTGCTGTTAAATTGTATTACACGAGTATCCCTAAAAAAGTACTGTATAAATGGGTGCGTCAACCGGCACTGCTCGGTTAAAAATTTTCATTTTTTTTATTTCATATTGAACATAAAAATTAATTAATTTAAATTAGTTTCTATTCGATTTAGATTGGCTAGAATTAAAAAAAATATCAGAACGCCTAGGTAGTCTCCACCTGTGATGGGCGAATCCTTATATCATTGTTAATTCATACGATCTTAAATTTCTTCAAATATGGGAATCACCGTTATCGATAACTGACAAACATATTTCAATACAGGGATAAAATATCACCGAAAACACTTCCAGGGGGTGAGTTTCGGCCTGGATCGCCATAGAATAGATCAGGCGTGCTAGCGATTTTTATACACGAGCAAAACTATTTAAAAAAAAAAAACGTATATTGTGTGCGTCGCTCCACCACGCACACAATATAAAGGCAGAGCTTTCTTTCATGTACTCCGGTGTTAATTTAAACCAAGTATACTTTTAAATTGCTCATTTCAATTAACATATAAAGCGAGGACAGTCAAAAGAGAAATGTGCACTCTAATCAAATTAAATGAACAACTGTGCACATATGTGGATGATTACATGTTAAACAAAATTTACATCATAGGTCACGTGCATAAAGCAACATTTACAGCAAATTGTGGACTTGGGTCAATCATTGACCCAACGAAAAAGCTTTTGGTGCAAATTGAGAAGAATTCACTACGTGATCACATTTGAAACACGCACATAAGAGGAAACGATTAACGACTTTTCGAACGTTGTACAAAAAAGGTTATCAATTATCAAAATTATAGATTGAACTTTGGGAATTGAAAACAGAAAAAAAGAATAAAGCTTTTAACGCCAGTACTGGACTTTTATTCGTTTTATTGAGTCAAAAACGAATAAATACATGGAAACACACGGACAGTGTAAATAAAGGTTTAGAAAAAATATAAAAGAACAAACAGGTCGTGGGGTTGTTGAATCTACACAATAAGACAATAATTGAAAGTCACGCAATACAAGAAGGCGTGAGAAAGCGAAAGTTGTCTAGAACAAAATTTTGATAGAAAGACGTATTGACGGAAAATAAGAAAAACAGGAAAAGAAACGCGTCAAAACACCCACTTTATTTATTTTAATTATTTTATTCGAGGTCGTTTAATTTCCCCGAAAAAGAAGCGTTGGACCGGTTAATGCGGATGACGATGATGATGATGATGATAATTTAAAAAAAAAAAGTGCATAGCCAATTTATAATAAGGAAAAACGAAGAAAAAGAGACGCTACTGCTATTGCAGTGAGCGCTTCCAAAGCGGATCGAAGCAACGTGTCATCGAAAGGCAAAAAGGGTCAAATTATCGATTCGAGGAAAATTTTCACGGAGAAACCCATGGTTTCGCCGGCGACAAGAAATACCACTCTGCATTATTTATCAAACCACAAACCGACAACCAGAAAATGAAGGCGAAATATCAGGTTCTAAAACTAGGCAGAGCGGAGGTGTAGTCCAAGCCCTCAAAAAGAACACGCTTTCAATGCAGTAACGATGTTGTTCTTCTGGGTCAAAGGTTTCCATATATTATAATACAATCTCTGATAGAAGTAGTGGCCAAATCGGGAAGAACGCAATTTTGAATACGAACGACGGTTTTTCTGAAGTTGTGTTTCCATATTCTGAATTGCTTATTAAGTTTCAGGCAGAGAGTGGTTAGCGGCACGTGTTGTTTTGCACATGTACAAAAACATCGTTCATTGGTTAGCATATAATGCTATGGATTCAATCCCTGACCAGATGTTGCTGGCCAGACCTTGGATATATTTTATTTTATTTCAATCAAACATTTACAAAATGCTCCAAAGCGACGAGTGTACTAATACAAATACAATACAACGCGAATTCATACAGAACATCAACCACAGTGACATTTATTGAAATTTCTTTACAGCATTTCATTATAGAAATTTCCAAACTTCCAGACGCCGAACAACTTGAGATTTGCAGGAGAGATTGGAAAGTCAATGTCAATTTACAGGAACGGTTTCAATGAAAATCAGAAAAATTGGCAAACTCTGAAAGGAAACGATCGACCTGAAGTTACAAACCAAAGTCTGGCCAACAGCTACTAATGGGATCGAACCGTGATCACTCCGCTCGAAAGCATAATATGCCAACCACTAGTCCACGCTGCTGGTGATTCCAAGTCGATCGTTTCCTATCAGAGTCTGCCAATTTATCTGATTTCATTGTTGAAACAGTTCCAAAAAATTGGCAACCTATCCTCATTTGTCACGATTCTTTGAATATTTCATGTAATAACAATGTTGAAAATTTAAATAAAAGTACATATATTACATACAAATGTCTCTTTTACATTTGTCGCATTGGAGTAAAACCCGTAATGGCACCATGGTAAATATATAAAAAAAAAAAACACGGCTAGGTCAAATATATACCATCGCGTTTCTTCACAAACTTCACCCCCTTGGGTTAATTTCCGTGATATTTTATCACAGTGATTCCCATATTTGCAGAAATGTACGAGAAGCTTGTCGAGATAATAAAGACACAAAGATACGCCCATCACAGCTGGAGACCACGAGCGTGTCCTGTGTTATTTATTATTATTAGACTTATTTATTATTATTTATTTATTATAATTATTATTATTTATTATTATTATTATTTATTATTAATATTATTTATTATCAGTAATATTTATATATTTACTTATGTATTTATTTATTTATTTTTTGTTTACTATTTTTCAATACTTTTTTTTTTATTTTTATTATCTATATATTATTTATATGGGCGTTGGGGATTGCACTATTCTCCTCATCGTCTGGAATAAAAGCTATTATTATTATTATTATTATTATTATTTTGAATGTGTTCTTATCATTAAAGTATGCCAATGCTCCGGGAGTCCAATATAATCTTTAGTGCGACGTCATTTGAAGTTACCACAATTATACACATACAGATTTCCAATTTGACAGCTATAATAAAAAGATGCCGTCAATTCATTCCTATACAAGTATACACAATCGGCCGAGTTTAAAGACGAAGCTTGGCTACCATGGAGGATGCATCTTTTGCATCGTAAAAGTCGAGCATGAATAGAAAATGACATAAAGAGCGCCATCACACTTAAATCCATTCATAAAAGTAGACACATTTTGGCACACACCCCTATCAGTTCGAGCTTTAATGAGCACACTACATGCATCGACTCCCATCCAAATATTTTCCCATTTACGACGACCCATCTATCTCCATTTCGCGAAAAAAGTCCGCCCGTATACCGACCGAGGAGTGAGGGCAGTTTCAGACTAGCGTATTTTTCTGCGCGTATATCGTCGTTTCGGCATACGCGCTTACACGCGCGCTACATTTCGCGCTTCAAAAAACCGGACTCGCGTACACGGGCTTATTCCAGCGTGTTCGCTCCAACCGGTAGTGGTGACTTAGTATCAACATGGATAATACGAGCTTATAAGCGCGTCTACGCTCGTACGAGTTGCGCGCATGGAAAACGACGCGCCTATACGCGTCTACAAGCACTTCAAAAAACGAGATTATACGCGCGTATAAAACGCTAGTCTGAAACCGCCCTGAGGGTGGCCCATCGCGAACGAAACAACCTTCCATTGCAAATAGCCAATAGCCCCCTTTACACAGTCGTTCTATCGCGCGTTCTCAGGAGCGTACAGGATTGCGTGCGGGTAAGCCTGTGCGCGCAATCGTGCGCGATACTGTTTTCGCAGTTGTGAACACTAACGTTCTTTCGCGCGCGATTACTCCTACCACTTTTTGTTAAAACGGAAAGAGCGAACGTGTAAAGGCTAACGTGCGTGATAGACCGCGCGAAACTGGCGCGTGTTGGAGTGTGGGCGAAACGCACAGTTTTACTGAAGTAACGCAGTTTTAGAGTAATGTTGCGGTGAAAAATGGATAGAAGAAATATCATGGCGCAAGTTATGATGTTCGTTGGTGTTGATTTAATCAAAAAGAAGAAGAAAGGATCCATTAAATGAAAATTTTAATAAAATAAAATGAAAAATAAATCAAATACGAATAATTGCCATCACTGATGCAGTGTATGTTCCAGAATCTAAAATCCATTGTATATCATATCTAAAAATAAATTCAATTCAGCACAATTATTATTGTATTATCAGGTGCTATTGTTGCAAATTATCAAGAGACAGATATCAAAAATAAAGCTTTTCTCTTAGGGCGTCTGCACACTTGCCGGAGCGTTCGTTGCGGCTAGCCCGTTGCGTATGCCAGTACGTCCGCTTTCATATAAATGAGCGATAGCCGCCACACTGACGGACTTGCGGCTACCGCTCATTTGTATTGAGGCTAACCGCTGCGGCCGATCCGGCAAGTGTGCAAACGCCCTTAAGCTTTGAAATTTTTTGGTAAACCAACCGAACCAATTTTTTGACAAAAAAATCTCGATTAGCATTAGAAAATCCTTTTTCTTTAACGCAGTCTATTAAATCGAAGAACTATTTTTTTATAAGCAGATTTTTGTTTTTATATTCCTCGGACTTGATTTTCCAGTGGCACGGAAAAGACTGGTACATTAAAAGTAATTCAACAATCAATTCTTTACTCCACTTGCGTAAGTCCGCAATATTGTAACAAAAGCGCGCCCGAAAGAATTTTCTGTGTAAAGACAACGTCAAGTCACACGATTGCGCGCAGGACTGCTGAGTTTATCGCGCGGTTTATCCCTTCCCGGTCCAAGATCTTTACACGCGCGATAGAACGACTGTGTAAAGGAGGCTATTCCAAATTACACACCCCGAGCACAAACATGTACCATTCGCCCAATAAAACCAGGACTGTGGAGTCGGGGTCGTTAAAAAATTTAGTATCTGATATTTGCACAGATTTATATACTGGATGTATGAGACTGGTATATGAACATGTATCATAAACTTCACGTTCTAAATATTCAGGCGATACATATCTTGTGGTTTGATTGATTTTCGTGATTAGGTTAGTTGTGTTTGAACAAAGGTCAATTTGCAACTGTAGCTGATGTCTAGAAAATTACGTCAGGCGACTATCAATCATGTTTACAGGATTAATATGAGATGGCATGAAAAACTATATATTCAAATCTAACTATTATGAGCCACAATAGTTAGATTTGAATATATATTTTTTCATGCCACGCATTTCATACTCGAACAGTCATAATTTATGACTGTTCAAGAATGAAATGGATGGCGAAAAAGCTTTCGCGATTAGCTAACGGTCATCTCGTCGACCTGACGGACAATTCTGATGCAATTTTAATGATATCGTTAGTGATTGAACTCTTCTAGCGTCATGTAGGAGAAATTTGCTTATTTTATTGATAGTAAGACCCCTTCAGTGTCGATTAAATATCAAAACAATCGGTGTGAAAGTGGTTCAAAATCAAAATCAATTTCGGAAATGATTAACAGTTAGTGAAACCAATAAAACGCCTGTAAAAAAAAGAGATTCGAACCTACAATTCCTATGCTATTATTTTATTCTACTTGCCTTTAACAAAATACCTAGAAACGCCTAGTTACTAAATATGTAGTGTGCAATATGAATATTGAATTACTAACTGAGAATGATTCGCCAATACCCAATGTATGCAGATCTAACAGTGTTCCTATATTTGCCATTTTCCCACGTTTACAGCCCAGCACAGCAGTGCACGGATAAACTTATATTCATACTATACAGCAGCGCGCGTTTACGTTTCGGCACGTTCAAACTTGTTTTGGCCGAGTGCAAATCGAAATCGGCTTACATATTGCTTGCGTCATATCGTCGAGTCAATATTGTCATACGCGCACTTCTGTTAAAACTACAACGTCACGTCACGCTTGAATATTTCCAGTGGTCAAAGAAAACTGTTTCTTGATACGTTACGGTGACACGTACTGCTGTATAATGTGAATAAATCGCATCGGCTACTGATGTTACATCCACGCCACGCACATATTACGGCACATTTGAATGTGTCCATATAAAAGGTACTAAATAATATTGTTCGTTCTGCTGTTCATCAGCAATTGTCCGTTTGTGCTGTGCCAGTTTGAATAGACCTATGTAAATGCGTACATTTTTTAGTATGCATTCTTACGGTAGCCCTAAGGGCGGTTTCAGACTAGCGTATTTTTCTGCACGTATACCGTCGTTTCGGCATACGCGCTTACACGCGCGCTACATTTCGCGCTTCAAAAAACCGGACTCGCGTACACGGGCTTATTCCAGCGTGTTCGCTCCAACCGGTAGTGGTGATTTAGTATCAACATGGATAATACGAGCTTATAAGCGCGTCTACGCTCGTACGAGTTGCGCGTATGGAAAACGACGCGCCTATACGCGCCTACGTGCACTTCAAAAGACGAGATTATACGCGCGTATAAAACGCTAGTCTGAAACCACCCTTACGGCATTAACTCCGAATTGATGTAGACTCGAAAAATGAACACGTACCAAAATATTAAGATTCGGAGTGTAGGATAGACGGTTTCGTCGTCTCCTCCTGTGAATCTCAAAAAATACACGCGTACTTGTCCCGTAAACTGTCTACCCCCACTGCTAATCTTAATGCTTTGGTACGAGTTCATTTTTCGAGTCTTCATCAACTCAAGAGTCGGTGCCGTAAGGTGGACCCGTATTCTTACGCTCCGCTACAAACTTTTATTATATTATATTACATTTTATACCAGGAAGGCCTTACAGGTAAACCCCAATGCGCCTTCCTGGCCAATTACAAACAATACAGCATTTTTATTATACAAGACACTGAAAACTCGCAAATTAATGAGAAATCTATGAATTGTACATAAATTTTATTGTACATTAATCATATTCAAATAATGGTGACATAGTAGGTAGGAAAGTTTTTAGCCAATTTTTAATCGGGAACCGTTTCAACGATGAAATCAGAGAAAATTGGCAAACTCCGATAAGAAACGATCGACCTGGAGTCACAAATATCCAGGTCTGACCAGCAGCACTACAGATATACTCGGAAAAAATCTTTTCAATCGAGATCAGCTCATGGGATCGAACCCGGCGCCTCTCGGTGTTAGGTAAAAGCTTAACGACCGAGCTATGCTGCTGGCAAATCGCTGCAAACGACGCGGCTGCATGCTCATTACATACTTTTACCTTTTTAAACTTGCCAGAAACTCAATTTTAATAATTGCACATCAAACCGTCATCTGCGCAACCCAATGAATAGCTCGCCTTTCGTACATGCTTAAATTCAAACGGTCGCGAATTTCGCTGTATGCATGCAGCCGCGTCGTTTGCAACGAATTGTAGCAAACCCGTATTCTTAGTATGGAGAATATGGGTCAAACGCGCCTCTTCCAAAATTTGCAACCGTACAAAAACGGCACAAACGGACCGAATCAAATCAAACGAAATAAAAAATAAAAAGATCCAAAACTCAAATTACCGTAAATTCATCGCATTTAGTGTGTGTGTGTGTGTGTGTGTGTGTGTGTAGGCAGATATGACGGACGCACACAGCTGCGTCCCGCTCGCTCTTATTGATAAATAATTACTGACGTCGCCGTCATTACGGAACACCCTGTGGCTAGTCGGTTTTGAGGCGCAACCGGCGAACCGGTTTGAACCGGTGGCGCCGGACCGGCATAAATGCGAGTAGCGAGCCGCGGCGCACAATCGAATCGGAGGCGGGAGCCAAGAGGTTAACGTCTGTGATCAGCTGTGCCAACTAATTGACTTGTACCGCATCACTGCCAGACCAGAGATTCACCATTACTACTATCGAGATCAACCCGCATCGATAAAATTGCCCCCCCAACGACTCACTGACACGAATTTGACAAACTTCTGCAAAAAGTATCCAAAACTATCAACACACACACACACACACACATATCTACCTCTTTTATACAATTTGGTAGCATAAACGTAGTAAACTTTTCTTTCCTGCTCAATTTGGATCAATGCGGCGAAAACATATGTACATCGAATACATGAAAACTTTCATCTTTAAAAAGTTTTTCCCTTGAATTTGCAGTCTGCTTGCAAAATTTTCTGATCTCTGATTTTACCGCGCAACATCTTCCAAACTTTTACAAGGCTCTTATTAGCAGAGATCGGCTCTCTAGAGTCTAGAGAAAAAAAAAAAAAATAGGAACCCGTTTCAGCGTAATTTCCGCGCCTATCTCTGCTTATTAGTTACCAAAATATCTTGTACGATTCATCAAATGTACTTTGCGTGGGTTGAAAATGCCCCGACTCTTATTTTCTATTGTCTCCTCGTGTGATATACTTTTTACCGGTCTCCGTGACGAGACAGAATGTTAAATGACAGAAAACGCAAATATCGGAGGGCAAAGATCGAAAAATCTTAAGTTGGAAGATCAAAAAAAAAAAAAAAATGGTGCATGGTAAACGGCACATACTCACTTAATTTGCGCGAGCAGGATACAACAGGAACAAGAGGAACAGGCTTTTCCTCCCGTATTAATGTGCGCGCGCAGAATACGGTATGTTCCTCTTGTTCCTGTTGTATCCTGCTCGCGCAAATTAAGTGAGTATGTACCGTTTACCATGCACCATTTTTTTTTATCTTTGGCTTCCGATATTTGTGTTTTCTGTAATTTAACATTCTGTCTCGTCACGTAGACCCACTTTTTACAGTCACTATAAGACTAAGCAGTTCTTCATTCATGTTCAGCTGTACAATTGTCTTTGCCTAGTTCTTGGACAGGAAGCTATTTTTTTGTGGGGGAGGGTTGGTAGCCTTAAGATATTATGGGTCAACTTAATTGGTTCCTTAAAATGTTCTTAAAAAGAGTCTTTATATTTGTATATATAAAAAGTATGAGTGGTTCGGGGCCTATTAGCCATCAGGCTTAAACGTAAGATTCAAATTTATTCACGGGGAACCAATCAACTGGCTTTTTATTAGGCGTATCCATGTTTGCTTTCGCAAAAGATTGAGCTAAAATTCCCAATTTTCAAATCGTTTTGAAAATTTGCCATTTTGCGCGGTTTGGTCAACGATGGAAATTTCAGTTGACTTTTATAGTTCGATGATGAAAAATAATCGTAATATTCACGTATAACTTTTATGATATTTTTGGATACGTTGATGTTTAAATTAATAAATTTTATACACAGATTAGTGGTGCTACCCGGCTTCGCTCGGTTCCGCTTTTGACTATCTCTTCCATTTTAGCAAGGATATAATAAAAATAACTTGAAATGGAAATGCAGTCTAGTGGTGAGAATACCGTCGAACAGAAAAAAATCTTTATTAAATTTATTTGAATCGAAAAAAATTAATATTATTTAACGACCGACCAATCCCAAACGTCTCATTCAGAAACGACTTTGACGACAGCCAATCAGAAACGAATGATATACCGTGTTTTGGTTTTATATATAAGATGTGTTCCTGATTTCTGCGACAGATAAATCTTCTGGCGTCTCAGGAGCATTTTTATTTGCACTGCGATCATTTTTTTTCATTAACATACTAAAACATGACCTAACTAGAACCATACCCTTGAATGTCTATGGCGAAAATATGATCGCAACGCAAAAAATACCCCGGAAATGTTCGGAAAACTTATAATTACGCGGAAATGAGTCACACTATACGGAAACAGACCTTTATATGCGAAAGTTTAGATGCGTTTCAAAACAAAAAGCGCAATACATTTTTCCATACAATTAAAAGGCACAAATGCGAAATATTCGCATTTAAATACCATAATATAGGAAATTCAGTCTGCATTTGTATCGTGGGATGAGAACGTAATAACACATTTCCTTATTCCAAATTCGAATATTCTACATTTTTAGTTCGAAACAATTATATTCTATATTTCGATAGGCAGACTTTGTCGCGCGACCAGATCAAACGTATACAGTTGCGTGGAGCATGCCACACCAGGCAACTCACCGGTTGCCCAAGCTATAAAGTCACCCAACCAGCGCGATTGGTTGCTTCTGATCGGCGTTTGGTCTGGTCATGGTGATTTTATTGCTCGAGTGATTGGCGCGATCCCTCAAAATGTATAGCTTTGAATTAAGGGGTGCCACACTCGGTGATTAATTGCCAGCGACTACACAATGAAAGAACACTTGTGACTATCGTCGCGTATTGAAAACTAGCAAGTATAATTAGGCAGATTTTTGGTCGCTTCTGGTGTGTCCAAGAGTGACCACGAGCAACTAACTACGCTTGGGCAACAAAGGCACTTTATGTGGCCCAGCTTTCAGCAAGCGAGGGTGGACTACTAATTTGCTTCAACTAAATACTAGTAGTTCTGCAAAAACGATCCAAACCACTTAAATTTCACGAATATTCATCGATTAAAACTTAATTGAAAAAAGCGATTGAATTTTTATTGCCTTTTAGAAAAAACTACCTATAATAGTGATGCTTGTAAAAATAAGCTACTGCTATTGATCAGCCATATTCTGACAATGTTAACCTGCAGTCGAACTAAACGAAGTATGACACAAAAACGGCACATAGTCGCCCACCATATATGTATGTACAGCATCTCGAAAAGCTGCAAACGCCACCAGCTGTATGTATACATACATACGGCGACATCGATTATTAAGATATACAACGCCAGGCTCACAAAGTTTACGAAATGCACAGCAATAAGAAACGGCCCCACCGAAACTGGAAGTTCAAAACGTGACCAGGGATCGATTCTAAATACAAGTGGCACCAAAACAAAGATACACTTTCATCATAATTAAAAAAAAAAAAAAAAAAACCACCGCGAAATTACATCAGGCTTATTCTAATAAACCCTCTCGGGACTGGGTCGGGTCTTAGAGGGAGAGTAGGATAACAACGAGGACAGACGGACAGGTCGAGAACGCGGAAGATTGATAAGGGTAGTAGTCCTGGTGGCGAGCCACGATCAATTGAATACAAACTGAACATCTTCGACGAGAATACGTTCATTATCGAGTAAGTCGCCAGCAAAACGTGCCGTCACAATAAAATATATATATATGTATGTTTATAAAGTGCATCATTGTAGTGGAATTATGCCACTTGGTGACTGGTAATGTTTATTGTAGTACCATATTCAACCAGCTCCGTTCAAACTGTCGCCTCAAACCAAAGATCAAGATGATGCAACTTCGCATCTCGGAAATATATGTGTATATATAAATTTAAAATTTGGAAATTCAAATTTCGGAGACGATTTCAGACAGAATAGTTGAATTTTGAACTCGACGAGCGGATATTAACATATTGGTTTATTCAACGGTTCAGTATTATTCAACCGAGGTGTCAATGCTGTTACTCTCCGATATTGGTCTGACCAGCCGGGCGACGGTTGCACATTACAATTTGAAATGTATTCGTTACATAAACAGAGATTAAACTATTTACATACTGGTGGTTAGCTTGTCAACAAAATAGTGACGGAATTCACTTCAGCTTCAGCTTAAAAAAAAATACGAACCACACTAGTAATACGATACAAAAACAATGGTCAAAAATTACACTCACAAATTGGAGGTTTATTCAAACGAGCCAAGAAGAAATACACCACAGATGTGACAATGAAATGTGTTCAACACTCGAAGATTAAATCTCACATTATCCACAGCATCGAGACAACGAAGTGTCTGAAGCAATCCTTCGGTACAATGTAATGTACCAAACCGGGTACAATTTGAAACTATTCACTAGTAAAAAGATCTGCATCCCAGGATTGAAACACCAACACAATCCCGACCGAAGAAACAAAACAGCTCAAAGCCGTTGCAATTATGCACAATGCAAGCCGATTTTAATAAACTTTCTCCCGTAGTAACCCAATTTCGCATACGTACAAATTCAATTAACCAAAAACGGTGGCATGCAAATAGGACGGTCCGGTCAGTTCAGCCGAACAGAAGATATTCAATTGTCATCGATATATCCATACATACATATATGATAACAATAACAGGTAGATAACGTTGTCGTCGTCGATTACATTGGCAATTAATCATGTATAATATAATATATTTGTATGTGTGTCTGTGTAAATATTTAATAAGAACGAAGTGTACACACGTACGGAGCGGCGCTTGATAATTCTACTACGAGACAATTCGAAAATTTTCCTTTCAAATATATATGGCGGTAAACACAAAAATTATTGTCAATATGAACAAGTGTTAATGCCGAGTCGTTGGTATATATTGTGCACGAGACGAAATATGCCGGCGGGATTAAGGTCGTGAAACGTCTTGCGCGTTTAAGGTTCAATTCAAACCGTCGAGACGTTTACTCAATTGTATGTATTTAAAAAAAATAAATAAACTATGAACAGTGATCTTTAACCGGTCAAATAATAACCGGCTACTTATTTTAAAATGATTTTTTTATATTAATGATTAGTAATGATAAATCCGCTTTAATTTATTGTAATGATATATTCCCGAGATAAGAAGCAGTATGTAATGAGACGAGAGTAATTGAAATATAGTATCAAGTCCAATGTGCTCAGAATTTTAAAGCGAAAGACAAACAAATCGATGCGAATTTCAATCAATTGAAATAGTAATGTCGTTTTTAAGATAAAAGAGTGTGAAAGGATTCAAGGAAGGCAAGATGGGTAGGAATGGAAGCATGTGGAAGATATCTTCGATGACGGTGATAATGTACTGTAACGAGTGAAGAGACTGAATTGAATCCAAAAGATCGTATGAAAGAGAGTTGCTTTAACGGTAGCTATGAGAGAGTTAAAGGTCACATGGAAAGCAAGATGGGTAAGAATGAACACATGATGAAGATGTACTGGAATGAGTCAAGAGATCGAAATAGTATCATATCCAGAAAATTATATGAAAGTTGGATGAGAGGTGCTCAAACGTTTCTAGCAGAGTGTGAAAGGTTGCAATAAAAGCAAGATGAATAGTAACGGAAGCATGTTGAAGATGTCTTCGATTATGATGATGATGATGTATTGGAACGAGTGAAGAAATCGAATGGTATAATAAATTGTAAAGATGGAAGATGAAATAATAAATATGAAAGATGGATGAGAGAGGTGCTCAAACGATATTCATTAGTGAAGGCTGCAATTAAAGCAAGATGGGTAAGAATGAAAGTATGTTTAATTAAGATGTACTGGGACGAGTGAGGAGATTGAAATGGTATCATAGCCATAAGATTGTATGGGAGAAGTGCTCAAACGGTATCTACATGAGTGTGAAAAATTGCAAAGGCAAGATGGGTAAGAATGAAAGCATGTTGAAGATGTCTTCGGTGATGATGATGTACTGGAACGAGGGAAGAGATCAAAATGGTATCATAACCAGAAGATTATGTGAAATATAGATGAGAGGGGTACTCAAACAGTATTTATGAGTGAAAGGTTGCAATTAAAGCAAGATAGGTAAGAATGAAAGCACGTTGAAGATGTACTGGAACGAGTGAAGAGATTGAAATGGTATATCATAGCCAGAAGATTGTATGAAAGATAGATGAGAGAGAGGTTCTCAGACAATATGTATCAGAGTGTGAAAGATTGCAAAGAAGGCAAGATGGATTAGAATGAAAGCATGCTGATGTCTTCGATGATGATGATGATGATATGTATTGAAACAAGGGAAGAGATTGAAATGGTACATACATCATAGTCAGAAGATTAAGTAAAATATGGACGGGAGAGGTGCTTAAACATTATCTATGAGAGTGTGAAAGGATAAGGAAGATGTGTACATGATGATATATTATATAAATGAATACTGGAACAAAAATAAATAGAAACATGAGTCAATCAAAATAATTGTAATGTTTTTTTTTCAAAGTCACTGAATTGTAAACAGAAGCTATATAAATATCGTGTCTCTGGACTGGCAATGGTTATGTTTTGTATATTAAAATAAGAAAAGAAAAGCAATATAAAATATATTTAAAAAATGGATCAAGGTTTGATAATTATATATAAAAACATTTTTTTAATATGAACTTCATTGTTTACTGAGAAAGTGAAAGTTTACTCAAATACAATGCTTTTCTTAACGTTTCTATTCTGTATAAATGTCTAAAGTTGATCGAATGAAAAAATGAATATTCAATTAATAATAAGCATAACGAGTGAGTGAATGAGTCGTATTTCAATCAGTAGTACGGTAATTTTCGAGATACGAGTGAGTTCACAAAAAAAAATACGCATCACAGTGAATTCTTAAAAAATTCAAAGACAAACTCCAATTAAAAAAAGTTCTAATATGATTTAAACACGGCGGCACAATAACTACAATGCAACAAAACACTCGTTCGAATCCATTCGACTATAAACACATACAAAGTTATAAATTTCACAACGTAAATAATAAACCCAAGATAAAGACCAAACGTCACACGGACGTAGGCCGGCAAAGTCACGATAAAGAAATCGGATTTCAAGTGATACACAACGAGACGGAAACGAACCTTATGCAACAAATTAATAGTGTATTCATATTCGTAGAAAAAAAATAGCCGACGGCAATCGAAACCTACCTCTGATCACAAATCGAAAATCAAACCTATACAATTCAAAACATCCACATATTCTGACTCATAGTAGGTGAGGAATCAATCGTGTAATAAAAAAAAAGCGAAATCGCTCGGAATATCACGTAAGCGCGAAAATGTATATTATGACGTCGACGACGAGACGATGAAAGCCAAACGAGGGGGTGTTTCGAGGAATTATATAAAGGCGATATTTCCGTAGGGGGTGTTGTCAAGCGAAAGCGTACAAATTGTTATTGATTTAATAGCGAGCATCGAAAGGGACACGACGAGCCTTTTGGGTAAACGTCAAAAGGGATGACGCATCTAGTAGGTGTGCGTGGAGATTTTTTGCGCGAATTTCGAGGCGATAGAAGGGGAAACAAACGTACGTCAAAAGCGCATACTCGTATGTGAATGAATATGGGTCGAGGGGCGAACGGCAGGGCGGGGCGGGCGGGCGGGCGGGGCGAGGCGCGGCGCGGCGGCTTCTCGCGGGGTCTCCGGCGTTCGGGGCCCCGGCGGGGGGCGGAGCGCCTGCGGGGGCGCGGCGTGCGGGCGGGAGCGGCGGCTTCCGCGTGGGCGGTGGGGAGCGGGGCGCGGGTCGGGGGCGTCGCCGCTCAGCTCATGCGGAGGGCGGCGGCGGCGCGGGCGAGGGGGGGGCGCGCGGGCTAAAGCGGGGGCGCGCGAGGGGGCGGGGGCGCGGGCGAGGGGCGCGGGAGAGAGAGGCGATGGACTCACCGGCGTCAGCGGCGGGGGCGGCCGCCCGGCGCGCCCGCCATCTTGGCTGGCCGTGTCCCGGCCTAAACTAACTCAACTGCGACCATCGCTAGTTGACTCCAAGCTTGCACACGCCGTGCACGAATGTTGGCCGTTAAAACCGAAAGATTAAAACTGACCATTTTTTTTTTACATCGCTCCACTCCGGTTTCGATTCGTATTCACTCCGTGGAAATTATATGGGTACAAACGCTAAAAAAAACTCTATTCAAATATTAATGCAAATTTATTTAATACAACTTTCTATTTTTAATCAAATGCATTTTTAATTACTAAACTATAAAATTTTATATGGTAAAGGGACTACTAGTCAAATGTGAACCTGTCACAGGACAACTGGTCGCTCTAGATTGGTCACTCGTGATCATCCGTCACGCTAAAACTGGTCACGAGAAAACTAGTCACATGCTAAAACTGGTCACGATAAAATTGGTCACCCGCTAAAACTGGTCACGAGAAAATTGGTCACCCACTAAAACTGGTCACGAGAAAACTGGTCACACCCAAAAATTTAAAGTTGGTCACACAAACAAAAATATTCTCAAATACTTTTTATTTACGAAATTTTTATTATTATCGACTAGACATATATTCGAGCCAAAGGCCCTCGTGGCCGTTGTTTGTGGTCTTCGCGAGAATTTCGAAAACCACAAACAACGGCCGAGTTGTCCTGTGACAGGTTCACATTTGACTAGTAATCACCGAACCATTTTATATATATACTAAATTTATATGCACTCTCTCTCTCTCTCTCTCTCTTACAGAGTCTCCTCGCACCTCGCAAGTATGTATTTACGGTCTTAGAAGACCTACACACTCAGGGAGGGCATTGTACATGAGCGCTCCCCTGTGAAAGACACCACCCGCTGCCTTCTTTCTCCTTACTCTACCTACAACTAAATTGTTCTTATTTCTAATATAATAGCTACATATGTATATCACTATTTCTTATTGTATAATCCTTAAAATACTACTCCTGCCCCGGTTTCAGCTCTAGTTCATTCATCTACTTTAGTTACTGCGGGGGCTTATTTATTAATTCGATTTAGTAAAGTTGCTTTAGTGAATCTTTATTAAAATTTCATATTAAGTTTTAAATAAAATAATTTTAAATTGTTTGGAATTTAGGATAAATTTAATTTAGTTTTAGGTAATAACTTGTGAGCAAACTTATAAAAAAAGACAATGTACCAGTGGCGGCTTGTGAGAATTCATAAAGGGGGGGGGGGGGGGGGCTGCAGAGATTAATCGGGATGTAATAGCTCGTTGACCATACCGGTGATCGAATGCAAACAAAATTAGCATGCTTATGTACTATACTGGGAGGGCTGTAGCCCTGCAGCCCATATAGACGAGCCGCCACTTCATATAATATACTTATACATTCATGCCAATTCATATAACATACTTCTAATACTTTTTAATCTACCAAAATTCAAAATACCCGTCATAGCTTTATTTTGTTATTTTTGTCTTTTTCCTAAATCTTGGCCATTAAACATGTTAAGCACAGTGGCACAATAAATCATGTGTTGCAAGACAATTATTATAAATTATAATTATTTACCTTTTGCGTCCTGTCGCTTAAAAATCATTTCAACGCAGAAAACAATTGATCGAAATGTAGGAATGGTAAACGGATTGCGTACTACGGATTGCGTAATAACGGATCGTACATTGCGATCGCGCACACAACAATCGTTGCCATTAAAATCGTGAATACGGAATATATATATGTATATATGTAGTCAACAGTATGGCGTTTATGTTTAGTGACGAGAGGTTACCGGGTTCGATCCCATGCTAATCTTTAATGCTGTTGGTCAGAATTGGATATTTGAGACTCCAAGTCGATCGTTTCCTATCAGAGTTTGCCAATTTATCTGATTTCGCTCTTGAAACGGTTCCCCATCAAACACCATCATGGCAAAAACCATCCTACCTAATATTTGTCACCTTTATTTGAATATTATTTAAAAATTCATAATATAAATGTATGTATGCACAAGTGTAATACCATAGATGTCGCTCTGGGGCAACCCGATTAGAATATTTGAAACTTTAAACAATTTATTTTAATTTTCAAAGCCTTTTGAGGCCCCTCATGGATTAAACGAGCGCATAATGCCCCTGAAGGATAATCTACCACTGAATACAATAATAATATTTATGTATAAAAACGGAAAGTATGTATGCATGTGTGTGCTGTGATACCCACAGCTCTTTTTCGAAATCGTTTCAGTGATTATTCCGCACAAAGTGATCTCAGACACGTCACTAAAATCTCAACCACGGAACATCTGGCACCTAAAAATTCCTTATGAAAACCAACCTTTTTCGAAACAAATGTTTATGACCAAAGCAATACGAGCTCTTCACAAAAAAAATTATTGTTAAAAATACTAACCCGATTAATATTGAATTATTAAGATTTCAGATTTTAACGCTTTATAATCTTTTCTCTAATGTCAGTATTAAGAAAAAGATAATACAACTGCGTCTTAGGTCTGTATAATTAATTATGGGTGAATTACTCCTATTGCAAACAGCTAAAAGTATTATTTCCTTAATTTTTAGTATATTCGAAAATGCCAAAGAGAAAGTGCTGATTTTTAGAAAACTATAGTTCTATAAGTTCTAATATCAATATGTATGTATGCAGAGCCAGCTTGTGGCGTGTGCGAAGTGTTTGCCACACACAGGCGCCGTAAAAGAAAAGGCGCCTAAAATATTTCGATACATAAAAATGCTCATAAACCGTCATGTTTTCGACTTAATAGTTTCGAAGAATAACAATTTTTAAATAGTACAAGTACACATAATGATACTGATTATAAATTGAAATTTCCCAATATTTCAATATTGATGTTTTGCAGACGAATTTAAAAGCCAAACAATAAAATAGCCCGACGACTTCGTTCTACCAAAAATTGAAAACTTTTGTAATTTTTATAATTTTTTTAGTTCTGTATTTTCCTTTATTTTGTATTGGTTTATATATTTTTATATTATATATTATATATTTTTTTTTAATTCTCAAATTTTTTTAAAATCAGCGAGCCGACTCTGTATTTATGAAGTTATGTGAAAATAAGTTTTCATATTTCCATAAACATTTATATTTTACCCAGGCTAATTTCATATTATCTTATTAGCTCGAAGCAATACCTTATATTCTAAACTGGAAAATTTAAATGTAAATACGCACACGCTCAGACAAATATTGTATTTCAGATCACAAATATTTAATTAGTTTCCTTACTTCAACAAACAAGTGTATTGAATGAAAACAAGGCAAGTGTGTTGAATGAAAACAAAAGTATAACGTAACAAAATCTATGTACAATTTATACAAAAGTAAGTATGTAGTTACATTGCAAACAACAAATATACATAAAACAATCTCTTAATTACACATTTGAGTAAGAAAAGTAGTTTATTCAGAAGCAGTTGATGCATTGATTGATCAATTCAATCAAATTATTGTTTTCTAAAGCCGCCGCGACTCTTTCCTTATCAGCGAGTTGTTTATTTACTGCATGCTCCGATACGTGACTTCCGGGAGTTACCTCCACACTCACCTTAAACCTGAAATAAAATTGAAGTCATATTGGTATAAAAAATATAAAAGTTATGAAGGTTATTTGACACATTTTGAGAATTACCTATACGGTAAGGCCCGCAGTAAAAGAACCCTAATTGACAATCCAATGAGAGTAGCCATGCTGCAATGAGGTATAGTTGGAGTGAAACTAACATGAACACTGTTGCCTTTGTTGTCCACGTTAATGTTTTTCTCTTCAACTACATGCAATTGTTCCAGGGTCAGGGGATGTTCGGGATCGTTTATGTTTCTAATTAGATCAAAAATTTCTCTTTCATCAAATTCATCGACGACATATTCGTCATATTCATTGCCGGAAGCTTCTCTGTCGCCTACTTTCTCGAATACTTCGGGATTTATATTGTCTGCTACTTTATCCATATTTTATTGAGATAATTCTACAATGAAATGTTGATAATACATTAATATAATGAAAAATGATTTAAAATTCATTTGATAGCGAAAGTACGACGTAAACATACCTCACGATGAAAACCACCCCAATAGAATGTCAGATGTGTCAAAGTATTTGGCCGAAACAAAATTATATTCGTCTATAGAGAGAACATATTTTTAAGTATAATGGAGATATATAGCTCGCGCAGCGAAAGCTGGCACGTACCAATACAAACACGTATATTGTATCCGTGAAGATATGAATAAGATTTTTTGTATCTGTTTTCTAGGACAATCAGTTGGTCCCTTTCATACGCACCCACTTTCCGAGCATGACAGAAACAACAATTATTTTTTGTATTGCTCGGTGATTTTTGCTCAGTGATCAAGTGTGCACTACAGGGTGATTTTTTCCAGTTTCACTGGTCAGTCACCGATCAACCCCCACAAACTGACGTAACGCGTTCTTATATTGTTTGCTAATTGGTTAATTGGAGTTAGTTCATTAGAATTAGTGGATATATGATAATAAAATGCTTTGTAATAAAATTGGATCTGGGAAAACACTAACGGGACAATCTCGCGAAATTGTGTATAATGTTTTCAACTATTTCATGCATCGTATAGTGAATCAGAGCAGAGTCAATCACTATTGATACATTAAGAGACGTTTGGAGACATGTGAAAAAACATGAAGAAAAATTTATTGAACTGGAACCAAAACTCGATAATTTAACGGACAATTTCACTGACATTATAAAAGTAGAATATTCTGATAGCGAATATATGGATTCTTCAAGTGATGGAGAATTAAGTGGCGTAGAAGAATTATGATACGACATTGTATAGAAACAGAAGACTATCCAAAACGAGCAAAGAAGTAACGAATTAAAGAAAATCAGAAAAGGTTAGTAAAACTAGAAGTACGTTTAGTAGTAGAGTAGTAAAAGTAAAGTCTTATAATAGAAAAGTTTGAAATTGAAATTCAAAAATAAGATTATAAAATGAGCAATGTATTTATTTAGATTAGAAACACTTCCGGTTCGGGTAGACTTTCTGGGAGTAAATGTACTGCGGCATTATCCAAAGATCGCCGCAATATTTTTTTTGTAAGTTTATTTTATTATTATTTATGACAAGTTCTGACTTAGCTACAAAATTCTGAAGCCGACAAACAATTCTATGCAAAATAATGAAAAAATATTTTGATGGTCTAGGTACCCAACAGTAAACAAATTTGAAGTGAGCAAATAAACAACAAAGTGTAGCGCTTTCTTTGCGAATTTTTTTATTATCTTTGTAACGGTCGGGACTTAATACTAGCCGACAAAGAAGAATGTCTATACATAATAATGAAAAGGACTGCATTATTATCAAAATTCGAACACTTTTAAAATCACTTATTTCCTGTTTAATATAATTTATATCCTATATTTTTTTCTCATTTTTAATTCGTATTAATTTTTGCATACGTACGTTTGTTTTACTTATAATTTAAAAAAATGCTATTTATCATTTTATTCGTGGTACGTATTCAAATATTAAATAAATATGCCACCCAAATTATATCATAGATCTTAAAAACATTACAGGATCGGTTGAAATAAAATATATTAATAACAGCCTGTATATGAAAAATGCATTTGTATGAGTACTGTGCACGCGCCTTCTGTAGCTAATAGACCTATATGTGTTTAGCTTGGCTTTCTTTGTAAGATTGACATTAGGCCGAAGTGAAAAATGTGAATTTTGGATTTTCATCGATGGACCTAGTGGAATACTTTCATCGTATCAAAGGAAAATTAAATAAAATAAAAAAAAATCATTGATTTTAATAGAAGGAAAAATGGTTATATATTCATATTTATCCTTCAAAAACCACAAAACTCCTACATGTCAACAGAGTTTACATCACCGGTGCAGGAGTCATTTTTTAGCATCGAAAAGGTTAAACAATGTACAATGCCTCCAACCATTTGATTTGGAAAACGGACTACTAGTCATATGTGAACCAGTCACAGGACAACCGGTTGCTCTAGATCGATCACAAGTGATCACCCGTCACACTAAACTGGTCACGAGAAAACTGATCACACCCTAAAACTGGTCACGAGAAAATTAGTCACGAAAAATTGGTCACACTAAAAAATTCGACCAATTTTTAATTTTTGGGTGTGACCAGTTTTATCGTGACTAATTTTCGGGTGTGACCAGTTTTAAGGTGTGACCAGTTTTCTTGTGACCAGTTTTAGTGTGACGGGTGATCACGTGTGACCGATCTAGAGCGACCGGTCCACATTTGACTAGTAATCACCGAACCATTTGATTTATGTCGACAGAAATTTCGAAAAAGCAGGTTTTTTTCATATACAAACATTTTTAAGAATATTTTCGATTATTATTACCATTTTCAAAAGAAAGCTAAATATTCACCTATTGAAGTTTATTTGGGTTGATTATGATATTTTTTGACTGATTGACGAGAGTTAAAATTCGCTCACAACGGGTGTTTGTATGGGTAAACGGATTATTTCACACATTGTAATAGCAATTATGACAATCGTTGCCATAAAAATCGCGAATACGGAATATCTGGAGCTCGAATTCTTGTTAATATGATAATTCACGTGAATGAAATTTTTTGGTGCCAGTAGTTCCCTGATCGAGATTTTAGTGGCGTGGGCGAGATCGCTTTGTGGGGAAAAATCAGCAAAATGTTTGTATGAGGCAAGTATTATTTTCAGACAATCGTCATTTTTTTCATGTTCACGTGATTATTTTGAAAATAAAAATCATCGAGAGCTTCTTTCAGTATATTTTATTAATACTGTTACGTATACTAAAATAAGAGGTTAGTAAAGAGCCGCTGGTTAAGGACAATCGGATTAAGTCAAGGCGTCGAGGCCATGCGACCGTGATAATTGGTTTCGAGGATTATCTACAAACTAAGTGCTGTCGGCTAAACAATGATTGCACTTCTCAGAAGTGACCCATACCGTGGGACCGAATGTCGTGGGAATACATATCCGAATACGTGACATAACAATAGGCAAACAAATTAGACGTCGAAGATGTCCTGAGAGATCTATCCCTTATAAGGCGGTACTTAGGCGATATCAAGACATTCTGGACTGAGCACTGCCAGTGCGTGTATCTCCTTAATCATCAATAAATGCTGTGAGACGACTTTGGCCTTTTACTTGGATCCTCCACCCACCCCTACGCGACAATACCTTTAATTTGAAAACAGAAAATACTTGAATTTTATGAAATTATATGGAGGCCAAAATGAATTATTTTAACACAGAATGTTAGTTTTACGTCAAAACAGTTCATTTTGGCTTCACATTTCATAATTCACATTTCACATTTCATTAGCCAGCAGCATAGCTCGGACGTTAGGCTTCTGCTTACCGTCAAGAAGGTGCCGGGTTCTATCCCTGAATGAAAATGAATTTTTCAGAGTATGCTGTTGGTCAGATCTGGATTTGTGACTCCAGGTTGATCGTTTCCTATCAGAGTTTGCCAATTTTCTCTGATTTCATTGTTGAAACGGTTCCCGGAAAAAAAAAATTGACTAAAAATCCTTCCTACCTACTATGTCACCACTATTTGAAATTTGATTGATGTACAATAAAAATTTGTGTACAATTCATAGATGTCTCGTTAATTTGCAAGTTTTTTCAGTGTCTCGCAATTCAACGACTTATAATAAAAATGCTGCATTTGTATTTGTAATTGGCCAGGAAGGCGCATTGGGATTTACCTGTAAGGCCTTCCTGGTATATATGTAAAATAAAATAAAATAAAATAAAAATAAGATTCTAAATTTTTTGGAAACTTTTTGTATTCAGATTGAAGGTATAAAATAAACCTAATGAAGCTCTCGACGACTTTTATTTACAAACTTTTGTTTAAATTTAAATCTATCAAAGCACCATTGAGGACGAAAAAGATTTTTTCACAATTCTAGAGAAATTTACAGAAATACTAAAAATAATATATGGTGGTTTAATTTTTTTATTCTTTAATTGTTATTATTAATATTACATAATTCTTCTAACATTTTAAAATAACAATACTTTATATCATATTCCATATCATACCAGTAATTCACAGCAATACATCGGTGGCTTTGCTTAACGTGATGAAACCACAAACTTGGCAAGTAAAGGCAGTCTCCTTTTTCAACGCGAACTGTGAACCTATGAGCCATTTTGAATTCAGCATGCTTTTTAAAATCTGGATATAACGGATCGATATCAATCCATTTAATTTTATCAGAACTGTATTCATCGTCGTTTGGCTGCGAGCACAGAGGCTGAATTTTGAAAGTTGGAGAGGCTGGATAATTTATCATCTCATACGTAGCTGAAGGAAAAACCTTGTAAGGAACAAATGGCAAATCCGTTGGAGGTATTAAAATAAATTCTTTCCATCCATCAATCACACAATACATATTTTCATATGGATCTTTATGCACTAAAAATGACAATAAATTAAGAATAAAACACTATCACATTTCTAGGATTAAATAGCACATGACTAACTTGATGTGATAGCACGACTATCACCCATCCAAAAATTAACAGCATCTGGCCGTTTTCCAAAAGCTTCGGTTGCTTTATCAATGTCAAGATTAACATCATTCATCAATTCTTCAAAATCTTCAGTTAAATTAGAATTTTGAGTTTGAATGTAAGGAATAAAACCAGGTCTAGCTTAAAGTATCAATTGAGAAATATTTATACAATGAATAAGATGTTTAAACAAAATGATTTGGGTGAAACTTTACCTTTTTTCATCTAGGTAATTCAAAAACTCTGACATGGCCATTTCTTGTTCGTAAGGCACCACAAAATACTCCTGTTTGGTATCGGGATCGTACGCAATACCATCTGCATAGCCGTTTGGAGTGAGAGCAACCTTTACATTCTTATTGGGCATTATTTTTCTGCAAATTTATACGTATATAAATTTATATTTATATGCATAAAAAATACATTCATATGGGAAATTGAAAGAGAGTAAGCTGACCGGAAATAATCCGAATTCCATAACTTCGTAGCAGGCCAATGAGATATATAATTCTTCAATAGAACTGGTATATTTTTTGATACATATTTCCTGTGAAAATCCAGAGAGGTTATTTCGTCAGACTCGATACATATTTCTCGATCTAAATAAAGTTCTGTAACCATACAGCAATCATCAATTTAATAATGATCAATTACTATTGAATAGATTTAACTGTCGATTGAATTAGAAACCTGAGGATTCTTCTCGTAATATTTTTATAGCACTAATTATATTTTTGTTCATCTTTTTGCTTTGTTTAATTTTTATGTTGATATTTTTCACTAGATGTTAACCTCAAAAAATTTCATCCTTGTTTGACAATTGTACGAAATCTGATGGTAGATTTAGAAATAATATTCCGAATAACGACCATTAACGGATAAACATAAATAAAATTATCTTTTTGTAAAAACATTTACAATTTAATTAGATTAACATTTAAAAAACTTTTAATTCTAAAGCAAGAGAAGATTAGATGAGATTATAATTTATTAGAAAAACTCAAAAAGTGTATAAACGCGTTCAGTGTAGGTATTGTTTTACCACTAGCTGATCCAAGGGGAGGGGGTCATGGGGCTAATGACTCCCACTTTAGAGAACTACATAATGTACTTGGTAAACGGATTTGTAGGCATATAGTACAACTGAAATGATCTCATCAGGTCACTGCGACACATATCCAGGAAAGTCATTAACGCATGGCACACGCTCGCCTCGTCAAAAGGTCGACACGTGTTTCTATACACGTGTCTTGGAAACAAAGGAAGAACTCACTGAACCCATAAAAACCACGAACTACGTCCAGGCGTATGAACCCATAAAACCACGCTCGCAGCATAACTAGGGCAGCGCGAGTACCAAGAACAAAATATGTGCACACGACACACTTCAACCCAAAACGTTTATAAAGCAACGCAGCAACCTCCACCGGCAGAGTGAGCCTCTAGAGTTCAACTAGATCACATCTCCGAAGAAACCTCTTTGTACATACAATAACCATTGTACCAATTGAACGCAAATAAACGATCCTCTTTCAAACTACACAACACGTGTTTCGTTAGACCGGGATACGGTCAACATACCTTCCCTGTCTTACACTGATGACCGCCGACTACTAAATTGGCGATCTTACACTGGTGACCCCCTCAACGAACGTCGCAACTTCGCCGCAGCCAGCACTACCTGTCTTACACTGATGACCGCCGACTACTAAATTGGCGATCTTACAGATTATTCCGCAAAAAGTGATCTCGCTCACGCCACTAAAATCTCGGTCACACAGTATCTGGCACTCGAGTTCTCGTTAGTACAGTCTATCGCGTGATGGTGATTGATGGAGTTTTTGGGTGCCGAATGTTCCGTGATCGAGATTTTAGTGACGTGCGTGAGATCGCTTTTTGCGGAATAATCACCCAACCAATTTACTTATATAAAATTTAAATGATGTTTTTTTTTCGTTTCTATAGTTCAGTTAAAATAATGTTTTACAAATTAAAAAGCTTATAATAATAATTTTATAACTGATTCAACGTTTTATTATTGAAAAAAATGTATGTGTTTATTGTAAATAATGAATGGCCCCCTGATTGCCAATTTCCTGGATCCACCCCTTGTACTTTACATAATTCATTACTCGTGTGCAAATGTTAGTTGCAACCAAAGTAATACGATTATTTGTAAAAAACATTCAAAACTAATTTGAGTCTTTTGAGTGCTTGATTCGTCACAGTTATAAAAAATAATTGGAAACATATTTTTAGTTAATAAAAAAAATTGATTCATGTCTTTAAAATAAATCCTTATTTATTGGATGTCATTAAAATCTCTATAATCACTAAAAAAGTCACTAAAATCTCTATAACGGAACATCTGGCAGCCGAAAAGTCCATCATACTAACGATAACTATCATACTAATGAAAACTCGAGTGCCAAATATTCCGCATTCGAGCTTTTCATAGCAAAAATTGTCTTTGTGACCATCACAATGTGACTAATAATCCAATTACCATTGGATGACCTAATAGAATTTTCATAATGAAACATATAAAAGCCTTGTAAAAAAGAATACATTATGTATGCGTCTGATTGAAAAATGCATGGTGTTTATTTGTAGGTTTTACGGCCATAGTTGATCGCGTTGGCCGTTCTCGTTGGCGGGATATTCTGTTCCTGCATCTCTGTTTAACTGTCATCTGTCAACTGTCAGTGCAGAGATGCCGCCGTAAGTCATCATTTATAATATTAACTACAATATTCGTAACTTGCGCTTTCCTAGAGATGCTTATATACTTGCATTAATACATATTAAATGTTTAATAAACAGCTGTCATGTGAATGTGTAGTACGCTATAAAATCCAGATCCACACCTTCTTACCACGTGTTGCCTGGTTATATCAGAAAATATTTGTTACATATAAAATTGGCATTACAACCTACATATGTACATATGTACCAAAATTATTTATTTATTCGGAAAATTTACAGTTTATTAAGTTACATAGATTGATAGTAAAAAAACAATTATGTTAAGTAAACCATTAATAATTTTCACATATAGGTAAAAAAAAGAAAAGCTCAAACATTTAAAATAAGAAACAAAAATGATAATAGAGTAAGATAGTTAGAGAAAACAAAAAGAAAAAAATAGAAATAATAGTATAATAAAAATATCAAAATAATAAGAATAATAATATGATAAAAATTATGAAATAATAAAAATAACATAATATATAACAAAAAACAAAAAGACAAAATAAATACATCAAAATAAAAATTCATAATCACAATCGTAAATTTTCAATAAAATTAATCATCGAAAAACAAATTTGCAATAATCACTCTAGCTTGTATAGCATTAATATTAAATAAGTCAAACATATAAATTGTTAAAATTAGTGTGTTGACGGTGGAGCTTGCATGCCAGATGAATGAGCTTCTTCCATAATTAGAAAAAAGTATTAGGTATGTAAAGGAGCTCATTACATCTAGTCATTCTATTTGGCACACGCAATGATAGTCTGCTCAATAATTGAGGACAGTCGATCGAGCCTTTAAGGATGTTCAAAATTGTTGAGATGTCAGCTATCTCCCTTCTTTTGACAAGTGGAAGTAGATGCTGACACCTACAAGCATCTTCATAGGAAGTATAGGATAATCCAAAACGGCTACTGATTATAATCTTCTTTCTTCGTTATTTCTGCTTTAAAAGAAAAATGAGAAACCCTTGGTGATAAACAAACCTTTCTCAACTTCATTTCATGGAAAATACAATTGTTCAAATGAATTGATCGAGGCTTGCATTTATTTGTGTCAACTCTTGGCATTTCATTTATCATACACATAGTCGCGTTTTGATTATCATACACACCTGATTTTTGCAGTATGGGTCTATTCTTCATTACCCGAACGCACTCTATCCTGATTGCATTTTATATTCATCTCTTCTTCCTTCTATCCGAACATGTAAACAACTAACATACTATACAAAACATATTCATATATTTTTTGAACTTTTTGCATAATCAAAATTATTTTACGTTGATTTTTTTAACAAAACTGATAACGAATGCAATCAACCGAAAGCACATATTATGAATTGTTATACAAAATATGTACATTGAATTCATATTCAATTTGTTACTATTTTCCTTTCAAATTGTATTTTGTTGCCACTGTTATACATCAAACATGAAAAAAAGTTTCATATATGTATGTCTAATTTTCCGTGTCGTATATTTATATTAACCCTTTGCCCGCGGCAATAAATATAGCGAACAAGCCCTGTACGCGGCACCTTTTTCGCAAATTTGGCAATCGAGTTTTCGACCTTAAATACAGATTTTAATATTTACTCAAGTAACCAGATACGTTAATTAACACATAAAGTGTTATTTTAAACAATAAAAAACATAATATATCTCGTAGTTTTGGCTTAATTGTCAAATAATCATTCTTACAATTGAGACGTATCGTCGCCATTGTTCAACAGACGTGACGTCACCTAAACGAGGTTTCAGTATTGTTCCACAAAAAACTAATTTTGACTGGTATATATTCATTTTAAGCAAATTGAATAGATGGCATTCAACTCTCAGTAATATATTCAACCAATTTTGAACTTTAAAACAGTTGAAATAGGCGCATATAAGGCTCAAAATCCCTTGCAAAGTTCAGAAATTCTATGGAAGACAGCCGCGCTACAGAATTTTGTCGCGCAAAGCTTCCGCATTCGAGCTTTTCATAGCAAAAATTGTCTTTGTGACCATCACAATGTGACTAATAATCCAATTACCATTGGATGACCTAATAGAATTTTCATAATGAAACATATAAAAGCCTTGTAAAAAAGAATACATTATGTATGCGTCTGATTGAAAAATGCATGGTGTTTATTTGTAGGTTTTACGGCCATAGTTGATCGCGTTGGCCGTTCTCGTTGGCGGGATATTCTGTTCCTGCATCTCTGTTTAACTGTCATCTGTCAACTGTCAGTGCAGAGATGCCGCCGTAAGTCATCATTTATAATATTAACTACAATATTCGTAACTTGCGCTTTCCTAGAGATGCTTATATACTTGCATTAATACATATTAAATGTTTAATAAACAGCTGTCATGTGAATGTGTAGTACGCTATAAAATCCAGATCCACACCTTCTTACCACGTGTTGCCTGGTTATATCAGAAAATATTTGTTACATATAAAATTGGCATTACAACCTACATATGTACATATGTACCAAAATTATTTATTTATTCGGAAAATTTACAGTTTATTAAGTTACATAGATTGATAGTAAAAAAACAATTATGTTAAGTAAACCATTAATAATTTTCACATATAGGTAAAAAAAAGAAAAGCTCAAACATTTAAAATAAGAAACAAAAATGATAATAGAGTAAGATAGTTAGAGAAAACAAAAAGAAAAAAATAGAAATAATAGTATAATAAAAATATCAAAATAATAAGAATAATAATATGATAAAAATTATGAAATAATAAAAATAACATAATATATAACAAAAAACAAAAAGACAAAATAAATACATCAAAATAAAAATTCATAATCACAATCGTAAATTTTCAATAAAATTAATCATCGAAAAACAAATTTGCAATAATCACTCTAGCTTGTATAGCATTAATATTAAATAAGTCAAACATATAAATTGTTAAAATTAGTGTGTTGACGGTGGAGCTTGCATGCCAGATGAATGAGCTTCTTCCATAATTAGAAAAAAGTATTAGGTATGTAAAGGAGCTCATTACATCTAGTCATTCTATTTGGCACACGCAATGATAGTCTGCTCAATAATTGAGGACAGTCGATCGAGCCTTTAAGGATGTTCAAAATTGTTGAGATGTCAGCTATCTCCCTTCTTTTGACAAGTGGAAGTAGATGCTGACACCTACAAGCATCTTCATAGGAAGTATAGGATAATCCAAAACGGCTACTGATTATAATCTTCTTTCTTCGTTATTTCTGCTTTAAAAGAAAAATGAGAAACCCTTGGTGATAAACAAACCTTTCTCAACTTCATTTCATGGAAAATACAATTGTTCAAATGAATTGATCGAGGCTTGCATTTATTTGTGTCAACTCTTGGCATTTCATTTATCATACACATAGTCGCGTTTTGATTATCATACACACCTGATTTTTGCAGTATGGGTCTATTCTTCATTACCCGAACGCACTCTATCCTGATTGCATTTTATATTCATCTCTTCTTCCTTCTATCCGAACATGTAAACAACTAACATACTATACAAAACATATTCATATATTTTTTGAACTTTTTGCATAATCAAAATTATTTTACGTTGATTTTTTTAACAAAACTGATAACGAATGCAATCAACCGAAAGCACATATTATGAATTGTTATACAAAATATGTACATTGAATTCATATTCAATTTGTTACTATTTTCCTTTCAAATTGTATTTTGTTGCCACTGTTATACATCAAACATGAAAAAAAGTTTCATATATGTATGTCTAATTTTCCGTGTCGTATATTTATATTAACCCTTTGCCCGCGGCAATAAATATAGCGAACAAGCCCTGTACGCGGCACCTTTTTCGCAAATTTGGCAATCGAGTTTTCGACCTTAAATACAGATTTTAATATTTACTCAAGTAACCAGATACGTTAATTAACACATAAAGTGTTATTTTAAACAATAAAAAACATAATATATCTCGTAGTTTTGGCTTAATTGTCAAATAATCATTCTTACAATTGAGACGTATCGTCGCCATTGTTCAACAGACGTGACGTCACCTAAACGAGGTTTCAGTATTGTTCCACAAAAAACTAATTTTGACTGGTATATATTCATTTTAAGCAAATTGAATAGATGGCATTCAACTCTCAGTAATATATTCAACCAATTTTGAACTTTAAAACAGTTGAAATAGGCGCATATAAGGCTCAAAATCCCTTGCAAAGTTCAGAAATTCTATGGAAGACAGCCGCGCTACAGAATTTTGTCGCGCAAAGCTTCCATATAAGACGGCCGCGGGCAAACGGTTAATTTACAATTTATAAGTATTTATTTTTTTCAGTATTTACTATTCAATGAAAGAAAAAAAGGATCTTTTAAATTACATCATTAGAAATCGGGCTTTTAATGATGTAAAAGGACGAAAATTCTGGCAAGATTTTTCCAATAGCGATGTAAATAAGAAATTTTCAATAATAATGATGTTTTGTGTATATTTAATTTAGTAAATTAACATGTATTGTTTTGCATCTAGGCAACTACGAGATCTTGGCAAAGTTTAAAAGAAGTTTTTTTAAAGAAGATATTTACTGATCTCTATAATCCATATTATGCATTGAGCAGTCAGGACATTCAAAGCCTGAAAATGGGGTAGGTTTAAAATTTTTCATTTGTTATATTTTTAATTCAACACATTATTATTTATTGGTATTTATTTTCAGATACAAAAGTGACAATAGAAATAAATCTTGGGCGTCTCAAGCAAAAACTAAATACTCTCCACTAAATGGTATTTATTTTTATCAATTTCAAAATATTAAAAATAAATTTATATTTACTATACTTACAAGTATTTCGACCGTCTTTTGAACAGTTTCAAAAGCCGTATTATCAGTTGGATCTGATATTAAAAAAATTGAAAGTAAACAAATTCAGAATGCTACGTATGTTGCTACTCCAGTCGATGCCCCTCAACAAATTGAAATAAACGATACATACGAGGAAAGTAGTAAATCGAAGGATGACCTTGTAATATCAGGCACTCCGAAAAAGTCTGTGCCGTTACAATCTTCTGACGATCTTTTTGAAGATTTGGATGTTAGTCGTATTTCTGCAACTATGGAAGAAAAACAGCCCAGTGATGAGACTATTCAAAAACCAGTTAAAGAGCCGACGGTTCCAAAAGATCCAGTCGTTGCAAAACCTCTCAAGCAATTTGATTCGAGACTATTCGGATTTTCTTCCGGTTTGTTCCAATTAATTTTTTAAAAAAACATATATTAGCTATGTCTCCGCTTGGTCGTTTTCGTCTTCAATGTTCGCTTTCAATTTTCATTTCAACATTCAACATGCCTTACGGCGTATATGTAGCGCATGTAGCACTTGTTCAATATCGTTGACTGAAAATTTACCATGTTTCATCAGTTCCAGCACCGCTATTTTTGTTTAGTTTACTGTCTTTGTTTTTCATTTACAATAATATGACCGAAGACACTTAATTTTTTTCTTCACTTCAGAGTTCGAATTATATTTGCAAAACTTTTAAAGCATCATTTATTTATTTTTTTACAGTCCCATATTAGCAGAAAATTTCGATAATTTTTCATAAAATTTATTATTTTCTCCAATTTGAGGGTGTGACGTCACATGACGCACGAAAAGTTGCAAGAAAACCCAACCAGCTCGGAAGTGCGTGCGTTTCACGTGTAAAAGTCTATTCATACTATCCATCAGTTCATGGCTACAGTATAGTACAGCAGCTCACGTAAACGACAGTTTGTATTCATACTATCCAGCACCCAACGATTCCGGCACATACAGACAAGTTTTGGCTGAGTGCAAGGCTTACAATACATTTCTTAAAATCAGCTTACATATACATACATACATACATATATAAAGAGCGCGACGATACGGCGCAATATTGTTTGCATTGTGAAAATATTCATATGTGCATGCGCACCTTCGCTAGTACACGTGCACTCGCCACTCTGACATAATTTTTATCCTTGCAGTCCTATAGTACCGGTAAATTTCGACAATCTTCTATAAAATGTATTATTTCCTCCGATTTGAGTGTATGACGTGACATTGTGTGACGTGACGTGACGTGACACCCTCCTGAATGGCTCAGGAGTGCGTGCCCTTCCCATGCAATCTGTCAAAACGAGTCCGTTCAATTCTAAAGGCGAAATCACACAGAGAGGCACGTGGTTTTTTTCAGATACTTTTAAAAATCCCAAAAATCACCCCCTGGAGTGTTTTCGGTGATATTTTGTCCTTGTTTTGATATAAGCTTGACACTGATTGATAACGGCTAATCCCATATTCGAAGAAATGTAGGAGAAACTTGTTGAAATAATAAGATCGTACGAATTAACAATCAACTGGGAACGCCATTTCTTGACTCGAAGTCAATACTGCGTGCCGTGCCGTTCATCTCTATGTATTTTCGGCCTAAAGCGCATGCGCTACGTGCGACAAGCGCATGCGTCTCAAGTTGCACGAATAATGAACAAGTGGAGACATAGCTAATAGACAGTGACTATAACATTATTTTCTTATATCATTCGAAACTAATTTGGTAAACATTTTCAGGTCAAACCATGGTTAATCGCAATAAAAAAAAAAATGAGCTCACTAGTACTCCTTGTGAAGGCAAAAATAACAAGTATATTTGATATTGTGTTTATTTTGTGTGTATATAATTTGAATTGATGAAACTATTTGAATTATTTTTCATTATCTACAGGTTTACAAAAAAGAAAAAGGAATATGATTCCACATATAGCAGTTCGAGTGACGAATCGTCGAATGCGCAGCCACAAAAAAAGTTATAAGAATGTTCATAGTTAAAATGTCTTTTCATACTGTTTTATTTGTGTAATATATTATTATTTTTATATACGCAGAGGTCAGCGAAAACGCACATTGTATGGATTATTAAATGGAAAACTCTACCCGTTATATTGCGGAAATGTTAAATATGAGATGAATCAATGCTATTGTGAAACAAACGTCGATACTCCCGGTTGGTAATTTTTACAATTATACTATGACTGTTTTTCCATCGTTTTGTATATAGGTATATTATATATGTATGTATGTTATTTAATTTCTAGATAATTCAATTCAGACCAGAAAAATGAGTAATATTGGTTTACAAACAAGTCTATACGATCTAGAGGATGTAATAAGTAAAGTGATCGATTAATCGGCTAGTTTTTAATTATTTAATTTTTGTCTGTTTTTACATAATTTTCCGTTTTAGATGAATTGTTCAAAAATGATCCGGAATCATCTCCCTTATATTGGAAATTGAAATATTATTTTGATAAACAGAAAGGAAAAGACATATTCAAGTACTTATTTGTAAATTTTTTTTAAGATATTGAATTTTAGTGATTCCATTCTATTTTTGCCACTTTAGTATGCACATATCTACTTTAGTATGCGATCTACCTTCACGTTTTTACTTTAATGTGCGGTCTCACTGTCTCAGTTCTCGCGTGTGACAGTGAGACTGAATAATACCGACCCTAACAACCTAATCTTAAATGAATAGGGCCAACCCTAACTTAACCTAACCTAACCTGACCCTTAACCGTTTGCCTGCGGCCGTATTCTATAGAAGCTTTGCGCGACGAGTCTTCCATAGAATTTCTGAACTTTGCACGGGATTTTGAGCCTTATATGCGCCTATTTTAACTGTTTTAAGGTTCAAAATTGGTTGAATATATTACTGAGAGTTGAATGCAATCTATTCAATTTGCTTAAAATGAATATATACCAATCAAAATTAGTTTTTTGTGGAACCATACTGAAACCTCATTTATGTGACGTCACGTCTGTTTAACAATGGCGATGATACGTCTCCATTGTATGAATGATTATTTGTTTAAAATAATACTTTATGTGTTAATTAACATATCTGGTCACTTGAGTAAATATTAAAATCTGTATTTAAGGTCGAAAACTCGATTGCCAAATTCGCGAAAAAGGTGCCGCGTACAGGGCTTGTTCGCTATATTTATTGCCGTGGGCAAATGGTTAAATAGATAGGTATTGTCTGCTAAGATATGTTTTATTTTGTAAAAATATTGATGAAATAAAACATAAAAAAAACATCTTTGCAGCCAACGCCTATTTATTTAAGGGTCAGGTTAGGTTGGGTTAAGTTAGGATTGGCCCTATTCATTTAAGATTAAGTTGTTAGGGTCGGTATTTTCTTCGCTGCTGACGATATTTTGATAGACATGCTTCGACAACATTATGGGGCGGCAGGAAAAAACAAAAATTACATATAATAAACAGGCCGTTGCTACGATACAAATAAAAAAAAATAGTCGACTGCGATTCAAAGGTAGAACGCATGCTAAGGTAGACCGCATACTAAAGTAGCACCCTATTTTTACATTTGTGCTAATTTCTATTTACAGATCATCAGACATTGATAATGATACAGATCTTGTCCCAAAAGACAAAAACTGTTTAAATATACCTTCAACTTCCCATAAACTGTAATGTTATAAATAAATTACAACATAAATTACACATTTAAAATATTATTAATGATTTTTTTGCTGTTTTAGAAAAAGTAATAATGCTGACGAGCAGAATGCAAAAGTAGAAAATAGTTTGCGCAAGAATCATTGCAAGATATCTATTTTCAAACATGGCCGAGTATGTTTCGTATTCAATTTTCGAATAATATAATCGCATCTCATGTGCAACAATTTTATATTACAATACTATGCATTAAAAACTTTATTTATATACATGACATTGTTATTTGTGAATATGTTGTAGGATGTTATTGATGATGTGTACGTTATGGACACGCAGAAAGCCGATATGCTTATAGATGTGTTTAAAAAGAAGCCCATTAAAGGCGATGATGATGATGTAAAAGATGTGCCTGAAAATAGTGTTGAAAATTATTCGCTTATGTGTAATGGTAGAACTTCACACTGATTTAATTATTTTTTATAATACGTATATTTTTGTGATTGAATAAATGCAATTTGTTTTTTAGAAGATAAGTGCAATACAGAAATAGCCGATATTGAAGAATCTATATTTGAGGCTATACATTGTACAAAGACTGAAGGAAATCTTGACGATGACAGACAGATTTTTAGCACTTTCGAATTGGAAATGATTTTGAGTAATAATGACAATCCTAATAATAACACTAACAAAACTGAAAATATAGTAAAAGTGGATGAAAACATTGTCACAAAAGATCAGTCAGTTGAAGATACATCAAAGAATGTGGAGCTAGATAGGTTTAGAGTAGTTTTTTTTTTAATAATTTCTTTTGATTATAACATATATGTGTATTATTATTGAAATAACTTCAGCTATACTTATAACGGTAGTTTTTTTTTATTATTTAAGTGGTACGTCTGTTAAAAAATCCAAAAATAAAAAAGTGGTTACAACTGATAAAAAGAATGACGAAAAAAGTCTGCCAATTGATGGTCAGTCAGATAATGTACAATTAGATAGGTTTGAAATTTTTTTATGACATGATTTACTATTATATATGAGCCGTTATATTTGAAAGCGGCAATAGTCCAATTTTTAGTTCCCAAAACACTATTTCTGTTTGGCTTAACTCACAAATTCTTATCATTTCTTTTAATTCGAGATGTCCAGAATCTCGGAAAAGCAGAATATAAACGTATTTCAGGCTACCAGTATTTTTAAATATTGTTAAACTGTACAACATTATATTTAATGTTTTGTGAAATACTTCTCGAAACGAAGAAAAGTCGACGTTTGCCACTCTCAAATATAACAGCTCACATGATTATTGAAACTCTGAACTTTAGTACTTATGAAGATAGATTTTGCTATTATTTCAGAGGAGCATCTATTAAAAAATCAAAAAATCAAAAGAAAGTGGATAAAACTGATGAAAAGGTTGACAAAAAAATTCAATCAATTGATGATCCTTCAGAAAATGTACAATTAGACGGGTTTGTAATTTTTTTATGACATTATTTACTATTATATATGAGCCGTTATATTTGAAAGCGGCAATAGTCCAATTTTTAGTTCCCAAAACACTATTTCTGTTTGACTTAACTCACAAATTCTTATCACTTCTTTTAATTCGAGATGTACATAATCTCGGAAAAGCAGAATATAAACGTATTACAGGCCACCAGTATTTTTAAATATTGTTAAACGCATTATATTTAATGTTTTGCGAAATATTTTGACGGTCGACGTTTGCCACTTTCAAATATAGATAGTTGCACTCCGAGTGCATCCGAACTTTCAAAGACGCTCAAGGAGAACTTACGTAATAAAGTTCCACAAAAAAGTGTCAAGGGGTATAGTCCTTGCTACATAACTTTGTCAAACGCTTACCGTTCGTTTAAAAAGTATTTACATCTTTTTTTAACATTTAATTGGTAAAAGTCGGAAGTCGACCCGATCCTTCCTGTGCTTGGTTGCACTTTGCGACTACTCTAGTATTGCTGTGCCCTGAATTAACTCGACTTTTACCTGATGAAATACTCCGACATATACTGCCTGGTTCGCATATAATTTCAGACAGTTGGGCAGCGTACGGAAATATTCCGAATTCCGGTAAAAGTGGTTATAATTTCGTGGATCCAAATGATAGTGAAATACATACGCAAAATGTGGAAAATATGTGAATGCGTGTGAAAAGAATGATGAAGCGTCAATTTGGCACAACGCGTGCCCGTATTGATTCATATTTAGATGAATTTGCATTGAATCACAAACGAATGCGTGTATATTCCATTCGCAATATGTGGAATATTTCCGTACGCTACCCAACCATCCGAAATTATATACGAAATAGGCAGTATATGTCGGAGTAATTCATCAGGTAAAAGTCGAGTTAATTCAGGGCACGGCAATACTATTGGCATCGAAAGAGTAGCCAATGACAGGAAGGAGTGGGTCGACGGAGCCTCGCTTCCGAGCCTAGAGGGTCCGTCCTGTCGAGAACTCTGACTTTAACTAATATTTTCTATTTAATCTATTTTCAGTAATTACTTCAGTAGTTATTTTTTCAGTAGTTACTTATGTAAAAATGTAATTTAAAACTACCTTAAATTATATATAGTTAAATACCATCCAAGTTTGATAAATATAAATTAATGTGATGTGCGCACCGCATTTTCATTTCATTAAACTGAAATCAAAAAACTCCTATGGACCAAACTCTATACCGGCTTCTCTACTCATAGTCAACTCAGTTTATTTATCCAAGCCATTGATGCATATTTTTAATTTGGCTTTATCCTTTGGATCTTTTCCAAAGGAATGGAAAAGGTCCGGAATAATCTTGTATAATAATCTAAATCCTGTCCATAAAAATGGTGAAGTAGACAACATCGTAAACTATAGACCTATATCTATGCTATCCTCTTTGGGTAAGCTGTGTGAAATTGTTGTATTTAATGAAATTTCCAAACAAATTGATGACTCTCAGCATGGATTCCAATCAAATAGTTCTACCACCACTAATCTACTCATATTTTTATCATCAAAGATTGACCTGAAACATCATGTAGATGTTATATATACTGACTTCATGAAAGCAGGATATACAACATCTACATGTTGTATATACTGTTAACATCTTCATTTAAAATCGCTTCTTTGGTTTGCCTCGATAACACCAATCCTGTGCATCCGCAGCATTTGACAAAGTTATGTGGCAAGGACTATATTTGTATATAATCCGAGGGTGCTAACCTTTTTTTGTGGAATTCTATTGCGTAAGTTATTTTTGAGTGCCTTTGAAATTTAGGACTTCTCGAAACTGCGCTATTTATTTATTCAGTAAAATTTAGTGCATTTTTCCGGGAACCGATTATTGATACACTTGAGCTTTAGTACTTATGAAGATAGATTTTGCTATTATTTCAGAGGAGCATCTTGTTTACAACATATATGTGTATTATTATTGAAATAACTTCAGCTATACTTATAATGGTAGTTTTTTTTATTATTTAAGTGGTACGTCTGTTAAAAAATCCAAAAATAAAAAAGTGGATACAACTGATAAAAAGAATGACAAAAAAAGTCTGCCAATTGATGATCAGTCAGATAATATACAATTAGATAGGTTTGAAATTTTTTTATGACCTTTTTTACTATTATATATGAAAAGGAAATTAAAAAGAGAATAGTCAGGGATGTCAGGGATTTTAACAGCAAGCTAATAGAAAATACCATTAAGAATAACCGTAGCCTGAAAAAGTGCAAACAGGATCTTTTCTTAGGCAAAAACCAAATGATCGCAATCAGATCAGAGAGCGGAGTAATAATTAGGAATAGAGAAGAAATCATAGACAGAGTTTACACGTTCTATGCAAAACTATACGAGAACGACAACGGCCAATTCCCCGCTCTGGAATCGACACACGGCCAAAGGGTTCCTGCAGTATTGCCTAGCGAAGTAGAGGCCGCGCTAAAAACTGCAAAGAACGGTAAAACCCCAGGGGAAGATAATATTCCCATTGACTTACTAAAATGTGGCGGCCCCCCCCTAATTAATATCTTAGCTAGGCTTTTCAGCAAATGCATCCAGAACCAAGCTATACCAGAAGGATGGAATAACGCAACTATCATTTTAATACACAAAAAAGGCGACAAAAGCGATATCAAGAACTACCGACCCATTAGTCTACTTTCAGCGGTCTACAAGCTCTTCACGAAGGTTATTACAGAAAGGCTGAAGAATATCCTCGACGAGAACCAACCTATAGAGCAGGCAGGGTTTAGGGCAAATTTCAGCACAATGGACCACCTCCAAGTAGTTGGCGAACTAATCGAGCGCGCCAACGAATATCAACGGCCATTGTGCCTAGGTTTCGTCGATTATGAGAAAGCCTTCGATACAGTTAGTCATAATGCAGTACTTAACGCTCTAAAAACACAGGGAGTGCCGGAACCCTATGTGGGACTGTTAGCTGCAATATATAAGAATGCCACAGCTTCGGTTAAAATTTTTTCAGGTACAGATAGATTTAGCATAGGAAAAGGAGTAAGACAAGGAGATACAATCTCGCCCAAGTTATTCAATGCGGCGCTTGAGGGAGTTTTCAGGAAATTGGATTGGGATACAGCCGGAGTAAGCATCAATGGTCGCTTTTTGAGTCACCTTCGGTTCGCAGACGATATAGTTCTAGTAGCTCGTGATTCAGCTGACCTACTTATCAGACTAACACAGCTGGACAGGGAAAGTAGAAAAGTAGGATTAAAAATTAACGTAGATAAGACTAAACTAATGTTCAATAGTTATTGCATGCCTGATAGCATCCCCTTAGATGATAAACCAGTAGAAGTAGTAAATAATTATTTATATTTAGGTCAAATAATTGAAATGTCTGGTAGTAAAAATGAAGAGATAAAGAGACGTATGAAATTAGGGTGGAGTGCATTTGGACGGATGAATGCTGTTTTTAAATCAAAAATGCCACTCTGCCTGAAGAAAAGGATCTTTGATCAATGCGTTTTGCCATTGATGACGTATGGATGTGAAACTTGGACACTGAACGCCAAGATGCAAAATAAAATCCAATGCACTCAAAGAAGTATGGAACGCTGTATGCTTGGCATAACGAGGAAAGACAGGAAGCGGAACACGTGGGTGAGAAATATGACAAGGGTAGTGGACATAGTGGATAGAGTGAAGAGATTGAAATGGCAATGGGCGGGTCACGTAGCTAGGAGGATGGACGAAAGGTGGACAAAAGAAGTGCTTGAATGGTACCCGAGAGAAGGCAAAAGAGTAAAAGGAAGACCGCAAGGAAGATGGGTGAACGAAATTAGGAAAATGTGCGGAATGAGATAGATGAGTGTTGCGCAAAACAGAGACGAGTGGAAGCGTGTTGGAGAGGCCTTCATCCAGCAGTGGATGGCGAATGGCTGTAAATGATGATGATGATATGAGCCGTTATATTTGAAATTGGCAAAAGTCCAATTTTTAGTTCCAAAAACACTACATATTTCTGTTTGACTTAACTCACAAATTCTTATCACTTCTTATAATTCGAGATGTCCAAAATCACGGAAAAGCAGAATATAAACGTATTACAGGCCACCAGTATTTTTAAATATTGTTAAATGTACATTATATTTAATGTTTTACGAAATACTTCTCGAAACGAAGAAAAGTCGACGTTTGCCACTTTCAAATATAACAGCTCACATGATTATTGAAACTCTGAACTTAAGTACTTATGAAGATAGATTTTGCTATTATTTCAGAGGAGCATCTGTTAAAAAATCAAAAAATCAAAAGAGAGTGGATAAAACTGATGAAAAGGTTGACAAAAAAATACAATCAATTGATGATCCTTCAGAAAATGTACAATTAGATGGGTTTGTAATTTTTTTTATGACTAGTTTTACATTGGTAATTGTAATATATACATATATTAAAAATGAAAAGGATGTGTGTGTGTGTGTGTGTGTGGTTATTGCGTCGATTTCGATTTAGATTACGATTACTATGAAGATTGTTGCTGTTTTTTTATTATTATTATACATATAACTTTACTGAGACCACCCATTGAAATATCAACGGGCACAACACTAGTTATTATTAATAACCAAATTTATCACAATTATTGTAACTACATATTATTGAAATAACTCGTAAGCTTTTTTATATTTGTTTTATTATTTTTTCAGTGGAACGCCTGTTAAAAAGACCAAGAACAATGTGTCGTTTTCTCCGATTCAAACAGTAGTTTACTTCGAATCCAAGCAATCTGGTACCGTGTTGTCGAAAACCGTATCTTCCGAAGAAATCGAAGTATGATATAATTTTGTCATGAAATTTCTTCCTCAATTTTTGCTTTAAATTCAAAATTTATGTACGTTGCTAAATGGCCAAAGTTATTTGATTGTATTTATGTATGTATATATTTGCATTCCAGAAATCAGTTTCGAAATCCCAAAAGCGACTTAGTGAAGTGAATAATTTAGGTAAAACAATTTTTTTGAAAGTTAACACAATGGCGGCCGCTGACTCATATTTGTATCGTGTTGGGTGCACAACGCTTACTGGCCGCTGATACACATATGATTCACGACTGCGCGAATATATTTTTCGTGCAGAATATATTTTTCATACCGCTGATATATATTTCGTTTATGACAAAAACGTGATACAAAATTGTATCATCGGCTACAAACGATTGACGCAAACGTGATACAAAAATATATCAGCAGACTGAAACAGTTCGTGCAGTCGTAAATCATATATGTACCAGCGGCTACTAAGCGTTGTGCACCAAACATGATACAAATATGAGTCAGGGGCCACCATCGTGTTAATTACATTGAAATACATTATGCTATGTAATTTTGAGATAAAAATATCTTTTTAAACTTGCGTAATTTTTTGGTTTGTGTTTTTTTTGCAGCAATCAATTTTAAAGAGGGGTATTTTAGCGATACCCCTTTGCCAAAAAGAAGAAGAGGAGCATTATACCAAGAGTCGGCTGTCGACAATGAACCCAAAAGATTGAGAACGAGATCCAATAGAGACCTTACATTATCTCTCACTAAAACTTCAAAATCTCCGAAGTAAGTACCGGTTGTAAATCTGCAATACACATGTATGCATCGATATATGTATGTATGTAGTGTGAACATTTTCAACGGATTGTTTTCCTTTGAATACTGACTGTCAGGGATTCGAAGTTACCATAAAATCTGGCATAACTACAAATCAATTTGAATATACTACTTAATAGTAACTCTACCATTAAATCAACTTGTAAACCTTATAAATATTTACCTTTTTATGAATATGTTAATATCAATTATTATGTGTTGTTATTGTTTAAAAGTGGATTTACAAGGTTTGCGATCAGGTCAGGGTAACGGTATGTCGTGATCACAATCTAGTATCAACTATCGGATGAATATAATATCATTTGAATATATAAAGTATATATTATATGTAATACTAATAGTACATTGTTTACAAAGTTTTTGTAATTATAATCATTTCGATATATTTGTGCGACTATTTACAATTTATTAATTCGTACTATGTTTATATTATAGTATCAGTATCAATAATTATATTGTAATAAGTCGAACTAAAATGAAATTTGAATCATGTTAAATTTATCATGTTGAATTGTTATTTATTTATTTTTTTGAAGAGATTAATCTAATTAAATAAAATTTATATTTTATCTAATTTTGGAATTTTAATCTTTAAATTTAATATACATACATACATACATGTGTGTGTATGTATAGCATTAAACTAATATTCCGACTCCCTTCCTTGTTTTTTCCAATGGTTTAAATATTTAATCACTTTGAATTTGTTTTATATCTTAAAATAATTGTATATAACAGTGGGGGGGGGGGGGGGGGGAATTAAATTTATATTAACACGATGGCGGCCGCTGACTCATATTTGTATCATGTTGGGCGCACAACGCTTAGTGGCTGCTGGTACATATGTATATATTTTTGTATCACGTTTGCGTCAATCGTTTGTGGCTGATGATACAATTTTTTTATCACGTTTTCGTTTATGACGTGATATATTACGTTGTATCACGTGATATATTTTTGTATCACGTTTGCGTCAATCGTTTGTAGCCGATGATTAAACTTTGTATCACGTTTTCGTCATAAACGAAAACTTGATATAAATATATATCAGCGGACTGAAAAATATATTCTGCACGAAAAATAAAGTCGTGAATCATATATGTATCAGCGGCCTTTAAGCGTTGTGCATCCAACATCATACAAATATGAGTCAGCGGCCACCATAGTGTTAAGTAGGGTATGAATTTATAAAATTTAAAATTTGATTTTCAGTAGAGCTCCATTGTCGAATTCCAAAATGGTTGAGAAAGAATCCAGAGGGGATTTGTTGAAAGTCTTAAAGAAATCTAAAGTTATAGGTTCCAGTGACCTAGAAAATTTAAATTTAGATGATATGTGCCTTCCCATGTCTCCTCCTCAATATGAAGAATGTGCAGAAATCGGAAAAATATCGAATTCCATGATTGACGGGGAATGTCAAACTAACACGAACGATTCTCTTGCTGGCATTCAGTTGAACATTAGCAGTTTTTCGAAAATATGTGTAGCAAACGGGGATGATACAATGTTTCAGTTTGATGATGAGATCCAAGTGCGAAAAGGTGTGATTTTCAGTTTTATTTTAGTAGCACCAGATTGAAATAAAATGTAGATATTCATACGTTGATATTTCTCTATACGAGTGGGGATTTTACAAGTTTTCGGTTTTAATTTCAGATGTTTTGTCCAGAAATGTTACCTCTGTAGATGATATTCCAGATGTCGATATGACGCCTGCGTGCGATTTCGAAATGTTGAAAGAATTTGTAAAAGGTACATCAGATACACTGTTGAGTAACGAGTCTGATGATTTTTACAGTTTTCCTTCGACACAAATGATAAAAGAATCAAAATAATCAAATTTTATAAAGTGTTTAAATTTATATGATGAGAAATTCCGCATGAAATTATTGTTTTTAAAACATATTGTATAATTTATTTAAATTTGTGTAATAAAACCTTGAAATTTTACCGTTTTTTTTACATACCTCCTTTACGTTTCACTTACGATTACAATTCAGGAAAAAGTTTGCCTCTTATCCGATCGTTTTCATATTTTGCCATATTGCTAATTTTGGTCATCAATATAAGTAAATGGATCTTCCGCCATTACGATAAAGATAAAATATCGTTTAAGAAGCGTTTCAAGATCGTTTTAATCTCGGTGACGTCTCGTAGTTGTTTATTTTTTATACATAGATGGCGGTAGTAAAATAAAATTATTGGTATTTTTATTCAAAATAATAATTTTATTGTACTGTCAATTTAACAAGTTGAAAGGCAAATGAAAAGAATACCCAATCAGTTACATTCATACTCAAAAGTAGGAATAATTTTTATATTGAATGTATTTACTATATTGGATCGTTTGTTATCAGAGTTTGCCAATTTATCTGATTTTCATTGTTGAAATGGTTCCTCAAGTTGGCAAAAATTATCTTACCATCAAAAGTCATACTTCCACAAATATCTGAATTTGATTTATGTACAATATGTAAAAAATTATGTACTAGGCTTAATCCATAGATGTCTCAATGGATTAAATAATTAATTGTTAATTTCGTGTTCTTCAGCCTCGAAATACAGTGATTTTTGTAATAAAAATGCTGCAATGTTTGTAATTAATTTTCTAGGAAAGCGCATTGGGTCTACCTGATATATATAAAAATGGTAAAAAAAAAATGTATATGTATATTGAGACTTCCTTTTTACTGTTCATAAATAAAAATTGTATGGGGAATGATTAAATTAAACTTTATAGACTATTTGAACTAAAACAATATGCCAATGATAAAACTGAGCAACAAAAAAAAAGTCATCTATTGCTACGATATATAATATATACATAAATAAAGTAAAAATTAAGTACTGTTTACTAAGTTTGACCCATAGATAGTGTTTTTTTGCTGTTTTGCTCTCGTTTATGAAATATGAGCGTTTAAAAAGATGCGCAATTCTTACAGTTTATTGGCTCTGGGAGTCTTTAACTCAAAATCTAGCATTGCTGTGCTAAAAGTGAGTATTGAACTCAATAGTCAAATGTTTTTGTATGAGTCATATCTCAAACGAAAGCAAGCCAACCAAAATCATCGTCATATTCGAATTCAGTGTGTCAAACTTAGTACAGATTGATCAGTCTTGGCTCCGGTAACTCAAAAGCGTGATTTTTTGTCGCTCAGTGTAATTGATGGGAAAATACATTGATATCAGTTAGTAACGAAAAGAGGACAGATGTAAAATAGTCACATGATTCTTACAACTTACAACTTAAATCACATTTTCCATAAATCTGAACCCCACATGAGTCTTAACTATCTCATCAAATAATTTAGCCAGGCGTTCAACATCTGAATTTTGACTTTTGCAGTCTGTAACTCAAAATCTAGTACATATTGCTGTGCTAAAAGTGAGTATTGAACTCAATAGTCAGATGTTTTTGTATGAGTCATATCTCAAACGAAAGCAAGCCCACCGAAATCATTGTCATATTCGAATCCAGTGGGTCAACTTAGTACAGATTGATCAGTCTTGGTTCCGGTGACTCATAAACGTGAACTTTGTTGCTCAGTGCAATTGATGGGAAAATACATTGATTTCAGTAACGAATAAGAGCACAGATGTAAAATAGTTACATGATTCTTGCTTTCTTATCTTTGATTTTGATTTTTATTATTACGAAATTATGTTCACAATACATCTTATATCAATTTTAATAGCTACTGATCTACTGATCATTTTCTATTTTACAATTTAATTTAATTTGGTAAGTAATCATAGTATTATATTATTCTAATGTTAATGTACAGGATAATAGGAAAAAGAGCAAAGAGAAAAGAGAAATTAAAATAGATATAAGATGTATTGTGAACATAATTTATTGATAATAAAAAGCATTTAAAAATCAAAAAAATGCTGCCAGAAACCTGTTTTACTTAAACGTTGACAGCCAGAGAAATACATTTCACTGTTGACAGCTCGGTTTTGACGTTTGCATTCTATCTGTTTTTGTTTATTGAGTGGCGACTGGCGAACTATGGAGTGTCGACTGTGTCTGTGTTCAGTTCCAGTGGAAACTTCCGTCTCCATTTATGACGATCCTCATCCATTGGATCAACGCATTTGGACCTGCTGTCAGCTGAAAGTCAGTTACTGTCACTTTTAACCTATCGATAGCCAATTATTAAAAGACTTATTAGCATTCTTGTTTATTTTGCAGGTTAGGAAAGCTGATGAGATGCCAGATATGATATGCTTTTCTTGTAATAGTAATCTGAAATTGTTGGACAATTTTAGAAAGATTTGCTTTCAAAGCGACGAATCGCAGAAACTGAGATTAGACAAGTGTTTGGATATAAAAACAGAGGAAATTTTATTGAATGATTTAAAATGGGAAGATGAATTAGGCACTGATTCGCTACATAACTGTTCTAATTCTCCGGTTAATGATGCTTTCATCAATGAAAGCGATTCAAAAGAAACTATGCATTTAATTGAAGACGAAAATAATGGCGAAAATTCATCGGTAAAATGATTTCAAGTTATGGCTATATATATTACATGCATTTAACAATGTATAATCGTCTTTTATTTTACAGATTGGTAAAAGAAAAGTTGTCTTGTGTTATAACAAAGCAAAAGTGATGAAAGTTTCATCAAAGAACAGTTCAAATCATTATAAATGTGATGTTTGTATGAAATCGTATGTCTCTAAATCCAAATTAGTAGTTCATATAAATTCTCACAGCCGGAAACAGCCGCACAGTTGTAATATTTGTTTGAAGACATTCACTAGGAAGTCTAACTTTGTCGGCCATATGAATTTGCACAACGGGGTTAAACCGCACAAGTGTGAGATTTGTTCGAAGGAATTCACTCTTCAATCTACCCTCATAGCACATCTGAAATTCCATGCCGGGAAAAAACCCTACAAATGTGATACTTGTTTGAAATTATTCACAAAAAAATGCCACCTAGTAGTGCATATGAATTTACACAGTGGCTTAAAACCGTATAGTTGTGAAATTTGCTTGAAGTCGTTCACTAGAAAAGCCAACTATACGGGACATGTGAATTTACACAACGGAATAAAACCGTTCAAATGTGAAATCTGTTCTAAAGAATTCACTAAAAAATCTGCCGTAGTGAGCCATATGAAGTCTCACTCCCCTAAACCACACGAATGTAACACTTGCTTAAAGACGTTTGTTACCAAATATCACCTTATGAGACATGTGAAATCTCACCATATGATAAAACCATACAAATGCGAAATCTGTTCAAGACAATTCAGTATTAAAATTTGCTTCGATAGGCATGTGAAATCCCACACTAGGATAAAAGCATATACTTGTGAAATATGTTCTAAATTATTCACTAGAAAATTCCACCTGTCGGTGCATATGAACTCCCACAATGGAATAAAACCACACAGCTGTGATCTTTGCTTGAAATCGTTCACTAGCAAGTCCAACCTGATGGGACACCTGAATGTTCACAACGGGGTGAAACCATACACATGTGATATCTGTTCCAGCACATTTTCTTTGAAATCTACCCTCGATAGACATATGAAATCTCACACGGTGACCGTACCACATATGAAATCTTACAATTGTGACGTTTGCTTCAAATCGTTCACTAATAAATTTGTTTTCGACGAACATGTGATGTCTCATACTGGAATAAAACCGCACAAATGTACAGTTTGCCTTAAATCATTTACTAGGAAAGCTCAGATGTTACGACACATGAATACTCACAAAGAGGTAAAACCACACGAATAAGACATTTGCTTTTCAAACTACCTTTGTAAGCCATGTGAAATCTCAAGATGGGGAGAAACGGGCCTAGCCCAAGGGTATATGGCACCCTTAGGCAGATTGCTTTCATTGAGTCACAAATCCAAGGTCCGGCCAGCAAAAACCAGTGGGATTTGAACCCGTGACCACTTTGTTCAAAGCATTATATTCTAACCACTAGTCTATTCTGCTGCACATACGTTTTTTTTGGGTTTGGATGAAAAGCTTTCCTACTTGTTTCTACATTACATCGTCTTGACTTCAAATATCGCACTCCGTAGCCCTTCTCGTAAAAATGTTGAGATTATTGATGCGAATAGCAGTTGTGAAACACTAATAAAAAATATTCAATCTATTTAATAAACCTTTAACTGTCACTTATTTTCAATACCATACTATTAAATTATTTAATAAAAATGAAAATGTTTTTCAATTTGAAATAATTTATAAATTTATAAAATGTTTTTCAATTTAAATATGTATGTATGTATATATATGTACATACATATGTTTCAGTGGTATTTTACATAAAATAAAATTCCAAATTACCAGTTGTACCGATGACAGTTTGCTGTTTTAAAAGTTTTATGCGTGAGTCGTTGATATTTGACAGTCGACTTCCTGCGTTCCTCGTAAATTATAATATTTTTAAATCAGTATTGTTACTTCGAGTTGAAAAATAAAGTTGAATACAGAATGTTTTATAAGTTCAAAGAAAGCCAAATTTTTTAAATTTAATAATCAAAAAAAAGAATAATGAGGGCGCCTCGCAGCGCCCCTTGTCTATGGCGCCCTAGGCACGTGCCTAGTCTGCTGCATCTTTGAGCAAACCCTGGAGAGAAATCTCTGCATCAATGTGAAATTTGTATAAAATAATTTAATTCGAAATCTTCCTTAATGGAACACTACGAAAATGCACAAATGAATAGTCTAATAACTAAAATTTAGAAATTGCATCAGCTTTTTTTTCTCATTTTATCTCATAATTTTGTTCCTCATATAATACAGTAATTTTACTTTATGAATGATCTTTAAGAGGGCTGTACACCTGAAACCTTAATTTTGTTACCGTTCCTTTCTTCGATATATATATTGAGTGTATGTATATATTGAGTGAATGCGACAATATATATCAATATATATATTGAGTGAATGCGACAGTTGCGTTCGACCAGATAAAACGTATTTTAAATTGACAAAATCGAGGTTTCGTATTCTACTATTTTCTCCTCCAAAACTGGACCAATTTTTAAAAAAATTTCATCATCGGTATGAGAAAGATACTTTTTGTGCATCTATCGGCGTATTTTTTTTAAAATCGACCATTAAATAAGCACGCTGGACTCGTTTCATGGGTGTAAAAAAGAGGCGATTTTATAGATGTTTGGCGGCTCCTAGCTCATATAAAAAATAATGAATCAAAAAAATAAAACGATAGATGCACCCCAATGGTGGATATCCATAGCATATTAAAAAATAATTTCTCTAGTGCCATAATTGAGGAATGGAGAAGTATAGTACGTTTGTATGGACAAGGCGCTGCTGTCCAGCCCTCTTAACATTTGCCTTCCTGTGATTGTAAATAGGTTTTTGAGCTCTTTTTCCTATTATGCTGTAGATTAACATTAGAATAATATAATACTATGATTACTTACCAAATTAAATTAAATTGTAAAATAGAAAATGACCAGTAGATCAGTAGCTATTAAAATAGATATAAGATGTATTGTGAACATAATTTCGTAATAATAAAAAGCATTTAAAAATAAAATTTGCCTTCCTGTGTTAAAAAAAACCCGCTAGCCACTGTGCTGGACTCCAAGCGTCCAGTCGAAAATGTGTGTTTTATGTTAAAATAATGCAAAATCTGTGTGGTTAATCATTGTAATTAGCTATAAAAATATTTTTATCACGTATTAAACGTCGAATAATGCCCGAAGAAGAGCCATCATTCCAAGGTGGATATCACTCTTACTTTTTTTTTGATGTCACGTGTTCCGAAATTCTTATTATGTTCTTTAAATGTTGTAATAAAGGAGAAAATATATTCTACGATGAAACTTTTATGAATTTAAGATGCAGTTGTTTGACAATACAATTATCTCATACTCATTTGAACTAAATTTTGTACATCAGATGTCCCGGGATTCCGAGAACGATCTCAAACTCCGTTCCATGTCCTGGAAATCAGACACCACTTTTTCCCATAACCTCTCTACACACTTCCTGGTAATATGTAGTAAAGAATCCTTTTTCTTCATGTTATGGAGTCTCTCTGAAGTTGTCAGCTCTTTGAGGATGGAGATATTCATGCGTCTTGCGGTTTATGGAATGCACAGCAACCGCCTACAGTATTTGAAGGCATCTAAAATGTCCTTATCTTTTTTTTTGTTAGTGTCTATATTTCGACTATATGCAATACAATGAGGATCACCAGATGGATTTTCGTTTTTATCATTATAGAATTGTTTTTCCATATCTTTTATCAGGCCGATCATCGTCTTAGAAGTAGAAGCATAGCCTAGTCATATATTTTTTAATTATTATCAATGTCACTCGTATCAAATGGAAAAATAAATAAAAACAATTTAAAACACAATATACTTAAATTTTATTATTAACTTATAGTAAAAATCAGTCATACAATACATTTGAACATAATATCTTAACACTAATAAATAATACACTAATAAGCGCACATATTTACTTTTCCGACTTGTTTTCAATTAATTTTATCTCCAGATCTTACATCATAGATACATACAAACGAGATAGAAAGTTGTTATTTACAGAAGAAAACAGCGAAACTGTGGAAAATGTGTTTTTTCCTATTAAAAATTTTATGTATTTGATTGAGCATTTGCCGAAAAGAACTTTTGATCCAGTGAAGACGCCTGCTGATTGACTTCATCGATCAGCTGCACTGATTTCATCATGCTCTCTTGTTGGAATTGTAGGTGTATTGCGATCAGTTCCATTTTCTTAAGATTGGCTTCGATGTTGTCGAACGTGGACTCGACTTGAGCGAACTCTCTCGCCGATCTCATCAGCAGCTGAAACGTGAACGTGTATTTTGATAATGAAAATGGATTCATATGTAGTTATACTGTTAGGATTTAGTAGTAAATGATCACCTCGTTACTTTTTGAACCTCGTTGTATCTGGCGGGTTAACGATGCTATGTTATTTACATTGACTTGAACTCGGTCTGCCAGACGCATTTTGGAATCGGCGAATAAGCTTCGAGCACTACTCGATGAGGCAGAAGTCATTAGAGAATTTGATCTGAAAGAAAATATTGATAAAAAGAACGATTAAAATAGAAAAATAAATTTTAATGGATCAATATTTGCAAAATTATTTCACAGAATTAGAAAAGATATTTGAAAACACAATTTGAAATGATAATTACGAACATGAACGATTTATTCCTAGTCAAAAAATTGACAGTATATAGTTTGACAGCTGCTAATAATATTAGTCTCGACAAACGGTTTTCGAACCATGACCTGTTTTTTTTTTTTAGCTTGTATTTAGATTCGGTGATCATTGGTCACAAAGCGCTTCCCCAAAAGTCACTAAAATCTCTATAACGGAACATCTGGCAGCCGAAAAGTCCATCATACTAACGATAACTATCATACTAACGAAAACTCGAGTGTCAAATATTTCGCATTCGCGGTTTTCATGGCAAAAATTGTCTTTGTGACCATCGTAATGTGACTAATAATCCAATTATCGTATTTTAGTATATTTTTTTCAGTTTTTAAATATGAAAGGTCAGTATTTATAATAAACAGTAAGTATCCACCTTTCAGCATTTAAGTGGTCAGTATAAATAATAAAAGGTCAGTATTTATATTAAATGGTCAGGATTTAAACACAAATGTTCAGTATTAATGTTAAATGGTAAGTTTTATTTTGACGAATGGCCAGTATGACTTTTTGGTTGGTGTTACCATAAGGTTGATACGATCTTGATCATACCATAAGGTTGATACGATCTTGATCATACCATAAGGTTGATACAATTCCATCCAAGAGGTATTGCTATTTCTACTGTATTTTTACTGACATTTAATCACATGATACTGACCATTTTGTTAATAAAATATTGGCCAAAACTGATTTATATTCTTACCGAAATTGATTAAAATACTGAACATTTAATTGGCTGCCTTTTTTTTATTCACTAAAACTTGTTAGAACATTGTAAATAAATATTTATATATATTTACAAAGTAATATTTTACATATTCAATGATTTAATTGAACATGTATTTATATATGTATATAAAAATCAATGTTTATCTGTCTGTGTCGTATGCGTTCCTAGACCATTCAACCGATTGCGATGAAACTTAAATGAGTTATTGTGTGCATGCCCACGATGGTTTATGTAAAAAAATCGCCCAAAAATGAGAGTGGAAAAAATGGGAACGGGAAAAACGGGAACGGGAAAACAGAGACGAGTGGCATTGCAAGGCATGCGTTATTGTGTGCATGTCCGCGATGGTTTCTGTAAAAAAAAATCGCCCAAAAACGGGAACGGGAAAACAGGGATGTGTGGCATTGCAACGCATGCCGGCTTCAGCTAGTTAATTGCTAATAAATATGTATATATATATATATATTTACAAAGTAAAATTTTATATATTTAATGATTTGATTAATAAAATAAATAATAATATTCCACTTTTATTGTAACAATATTTAATATGTGATTATACCAAAACTTACGAACGTACAAAATCTTATGATCAAAAAAATAAGAAGAGACTAACCAGTGTTTCTTACATATGTATGTATGTATGTAAGTTTAAAAATGCTGTAAAGTATTCCCTTTTTAATAAAATTGAATGGCTATTGTATGGTTATTAGGCACTTAAATTAGAACAATACACAAATGCCAATCAATAAATATATATACAAACACACATCGCTTTTACATTTATGTATGTACATACACATTTTTATTAAAATTATAGCTTTGAACTTTCAAATTGATTATGCACTCTTTCCCTTTCTTTGGAAAATTTTCATTACGAAGATTGTGCATTATCATCTAATTTCGCTGTCACACATAAAACATTATTTATCGCATGCATTTGCATATAATGAGCATGGATTATTATTTTTCAAATTTTGACCGTCAGTCTTGTTTTTCGTTTCGCAGAACAAAATGCACGCCGATCGGTCATAAAAAGATTTATATCTGCAAATTGAAACGAGCGTAAATAATAAGTTTGACAGTGAATCATCGATAGTTCGCATATTATCGGCCGGATCATCACTCTTGATTTTTTTTTCGCCCTTTTAAATTATATTTGCGGGTCAAATTCGAGATGTTTTTCTCGGGTTGACCGTTTGAAACCGAGACAACAACCCGATAACCTCATCTCAACCTTCGCCGCAACAAAAGAAAAATAATTATAATGGATTTCGATCAAATGAAATTATAAGATTGTATTTTCTTATCGCGTTTTTGAAATTCGATATTTATGATGTCACGCGTCTGTTATAAAAAATTCACTCGATTATACGGTTGCGGATTACCCTTACACGAATCCAATTTTTTTATATTCATTTCAATCCTTGGATCAAAGAGTTATTTGATAATTTAAACAACAATATCCTCAGGCGCCGCTTGTGCGTAAGGGCTTCGGGGCTGCAGCCCACCCAGTATAATATACATGCATGAAATTTTGTTTGCATTCAGTCACCGGTATTGTCAACAAGCTATTACAGCCCGATTCATCTCTGCAGCCCCGCCAAATTCAAACGATCCACCTCTGGATTGAGGTACTGCAGCACCCCATTCAAACTGGTTTTTATATGAAGAAACCATAAACGAGTTCATGCAGTACTTCCAAAAGCATTGTTCACAAACCGCTACTTATTGATCGTCTTAAAGCCCTTGCTACTGATTTCGAGTGCTATGCATATTTTATTTTATTACATTTTATACCAGGAAGGCCTTACAGGAAAACCTCAATGCGCCTTCCTGGCCAATTACAAACAATACAGCATTTTTATTATACGAGTCGGTGAATTACGACACTGAAACTCGCAAATTTACGAGACATCTATGAAATGTACTTAAATTTTATTGTACATTAATCATACTTATATAGTGGTGACATAGTAGGTAGAAAGGATTTTAGCCAATTTTAAATTGGGAACCGTTTCAACAATGAAATCAAAGAAAATTGGCAAACTCTGATAGGAAACGATCGACCTGGAGTCACAAATATCCAGGTCTGACCAGCAGCACTACAGATATACTCTACAGATATAGACAGAAGCTTAACGACCGAGCTATGCGGCTGGCTAAATACATACATATATGGAGTAATTCAATTTTCATTCAAAGTAAAACCAGTGGAACTCATTTTATACTGGAGGAAATTCTTTCCAGATGTAAATAAAGATTTATTGGATTTAAACGAACCTGAATCATGTGAAATATTTTAAAATGTGAATTTACAAATGTTTATATACGTAAAATACGTCTTGAAGTGATTAGTATGCACAGGGCAGCGCCTACCATATGTACACATGTGTGCAACGCACATAGGCGGCCGAAAGAAATGAGAGTCGAAAAAATTTTATATTTATTAAAATATAAGAAATAAGACATCTTACTTCTTAAAACATTTGTGAATTTAGGTTGTCTTGTTGTATACTCGCGGATTTCTGTTACAACTATAATTCAGGGAAATAACGGTACAGCAGCAGTGGCGTGCGGTGAAATTCTCTCTCTTTTTGTGGTACAGCCTTACTTAATGTGCGCAAGCAGGATACAAAAGGAACAGGCGATTCCCCTTGTATCCTGCTCGCACACATTAAGTAAGGCTGTACGATAAAAAGAGAGAGAATTTCACTACGCGCCACTGGACAGCAGGTATAGCTTCGGTCCGCATAGAGCTAGAAATTTTATGTTTTATTATATTTGCCACTGCCAGATGTATTTCTTAAAGGTTGTTGAATATTGGTTGGTCATCGAAAGGTCACCCCCAATCCCACATCCCAATGTGAGATTGGGGGTAAAAACACTAAATTTTCGGGTGACCGTCACCGCACCGAATGTTAAAAAGTCGAAAATGTTCGTTTACCATGTATACATATGAAAAACGGTTAGAATATATATCAGTGGCGTGCGGTAAAAGACTCTCTCCCCCCGTCGTACATCCTCACTTAAGTTGCGCGAGCAGGATACAACAGTAACAAGAGGAACAGGCTTTTACTCCCGTATCCTGCGCGCGCATATAAACAAGCTTTATGACAAAAAGAGAGATAATTTCACCACATGCGACTGATATATGTATATATTATATATACATAGTACCGTTTACCATGCACCTTTTTTTTGATCTTTCGACTTAAGATCTTTCGATTTTCGATCTTTGCCTTCCGATATTTGCTTTTTCGGGCTTTTCACTTTCGGTCCCGTGAGATAGACCCTAAATTTTCATGTCTCTCTTGTCGTCTGGTCTTGTCCAGAACTAACCGTTTTGGTTTTATATCTGTTTTTCTGGTTAATTTTTATTGTGATAATTTTCAGCACTATATTTCTCACAAGGTAAGATTTTGGCACTACTCGCATGCGCTTAAATTTTTTTTTCATTAACATGATTTGTACAAATGTTGATAAAATTAAAGAGCAGCCGATTTAAGTTTGCACACAGGCGAATGAACTCATAGGCGCGGCTCTGAGTATGCAATCTAAAATTATAAACTACATTAGTCAAAAGATGATAATTCGTACCATTAATTAGCCCGGATAATCGGGAGAATGTTACATTATATTTTTATTGCAGTTTATAAACGAGGATGAGTAATTAATTAAAATCGATCGCCACATCTGATAGAGTTTATCTCTCTTCGAACAATGGCAATAAATAAGGCTATTTATTTATCCCTCGCTGGAGATGCACGTGCTTGAAAGCGCATACTCATACGCGGGCGCCCTTTGGCACGTAGCCAGCCAATAATAAATTTTATATAATTTATTGAAATTACGCTATGGGTTCCCAAAGGGGCCCCCAAAGGCCGACCGCCTCGCAGAGGTCCGGTCCCTTCGCGGTCGATGGGGGAAAAGTCGCTTTATTTGTCGATCAATTTCGCTTTACGAACGTGACTGTGGGTTGACCATGCTTTCGGTGCAATAATAAATGACGTTAAAGCAGATGCGTGATGCGTGAGCGCGATTCGGGAGCGCGATGATCCTTGATTTGCCTGGCGCAAAGTGATTTCGACACTTGGTCGCCACTTAACTTTATGAGGTCGTGTTTTGAAACACCACTTTAGATGATTAATGTATTTACAGACAAAAAGAATACGTTTTAGATATGTGTGACCCACGTCAATACTCATGACGAGTATTGACACTCTTGTCAATACTCGCTAATGATATGATTCGCTCGAGGGGCTTGCATAAATGATAATAAATAGTTAAATGTGATAAAAAAGCATAAACTAATATAAAAAGAGGTTTGTTTATTGAGACAAGCGTGCTTTGTAGTTAGCAATATGAGGCAAAAGGCAAAAAATGACGGTGTGGTTTATTACACGACTATTTAGTATCACGGACGGGAAGGAAGTAAAGTAGTGGCCACCAACATGGTTGAATCAGTCCCAACTAACAGGATAATGACCCAAGCTCAACCATGTTGTAGAGCCCCTACAGCATTTTTGAAAATATACGATAAAATTTAACTAAACTAACTTGGTTGATTGTATAATCAATTTTTTTTAACGAGGGAGATAGGTTCAGTAGGATTAGGGTTACACATTTTCATATTTTTATTGAAACGATCTATCGTATTATGGGACGATGACGTTTGAAGCTGACCCAATTACAGCTGCACTGACAGTATCCAAACTATTGGCTTGATATGGATATAATGGTTTACCCTATAATGCGCCAGATCTACCAAAAAGTAAGCAGAGAAAAGAAGTATAATGAAATAAAAATAAAAATGATATAATGCCCTCTTACTTTTTAATTTTCGTATTGTTGTCAAGTGGAAAAGGTCTGTGGACCTTCCATAATAATTTGCCCGGCAGTCGTATTTGATGCTTAGTGCTCCACGTTCGATTGTTTGCTAATTTTACTTACAAGATGGGCAAGTGCATCGTTAAAATTGCACAATGCATTCAAAAACACACAATAAACAACATGAGATACATTTTTATAAGTAAATTGATCATATAAGTAACATATTATTCATTTAACATCGTAGTTTGACAGTTTTTAAGAGTGTCATGGCGATCGCCCGCATTCTACATAAAATTTCAGGGGTAGCACCAGAGAAATGTAAAAATCATTTTTAAATAAATGTAAAAATCATTTTTAAATAAATGTAAAAATCATTTTTAAATAAATGTAAAAACATTTCTCTTGGTGGCACCGAATATTCAATTACATATATTAATAACAAATTATTTAAGTTTAATTAATATAAACATCGTTCATTTTACAATATACATATTTTTGTTGAAATTATACATTACACGTTAATTGAATTGAAGTTCCCAAAGACAGAAAAATGCAAAAAATGTGGATAAAAATAATCCGCCAATTGAGAAAAGAACAGATTGGCTACCAACGCCCAACACCACCATATGCCTAAATTGTAAATAAATTTATATCAAAATAAAACTTTTATTTCTGTAGTGAATATGTGATGACTCCGGTTCTCAGAGAAATGTAATAATAATAGAAGGGCCATTACTAATAAATAATTGTTGTCAATATTATGCGGTACGTCTCTATAAATACGCTACAACGCACGGAATACAATGGGATCAATTTACTTTAGGATTGTCTGTGGACAATCGTCACTTGACAACAATATGATGCCTAAAGCCACCTCTATTAATATAACATTTCTCTGCCAGTTCTATTCCGTGCGTGTATCTGTAGTTATGGAAACGTTACGCGTATTATTATGAAACAGGCAATGTATTGGTAAAGGCGCTTCTATTATTATAAAATTTCTTTGCCTCAAACACTCAATTCTTCATAATTTACTAAATTGGTGTCTAATTCCAACTAGAAGCAGTCAGTAATTATTTTAGGTTGTGGCTATTTGCAGGTAGTATATCTGCGACAGGCGCAAAGCCTTCTGCGCATGCGCGTGAACTTATAATCCGATTATAATTTCTTACATTTAATGTATGCTAGACTTGTTTAATCAATCGTTCATTATACACGAGGCAAATAAATTTCGCACGTTATTATAATAGATTTATAATAACGTGCTTGGGCTTTGACTCCTTAGCTTCACGTAGAAACAATCATCTTGGTAAGCTTTTTCTAAAAATTCTAAGGGGTGAATGTCATCTTCCTGAAGTTCTGTGTAATCTTAAACTTAGAGTACTTGAGAAACTGAGAGAATCTCGCTCCAGAACTCTATTCCTGCCTATTCGGGCCAGAACTAATGTGCTTGATGACTCACCCCTTTCAAGAGCCATCGACTATTTAACCTGCTTTCTGGGAGCCTTGATGTTTTTACTTCATCATACAGTTCTGTCAGGCAGCATATTTTAAATGACTTCTAGCTACATACATATTTACACATGTTGTTTTCATTTTGTAATTTTATTATTTAGCATAATGTGTATGTATGTTGGTTTTATCTTTATTTATATATGTACGCTATTTTATATATATATATATATATATATATATATATATATATATATATATATATATATATATATATATATATATATATAGTGTATTTTTATATTTATGAATGTATGTATGTGCATTTGTGTATACGTGTAAGAATTTGTGTATATATGGATGGTGTACATATATGTTTATATAATTGTCTTTGGCCAGGAAGGTGCATTGGGTTTACCTGTTAGGCCTTCTTGGTGTAAATTAAATAAAAAATAAAATAAATAAAATATCATTTAGCTAGTTCGCGGCTTGTACTTATATGTAGGTATTATACGTTGTATATGATACTAATTTTCTAACAATTAATAATATTAACTAATTTGGGTTATATTTTTTACTCTACGTCACTTTAAGTGTTCGAACTAAATTTTAAGAGGTTTAAAACAAAATTTTAACAGTAAACACGCTGACAGTGACAGTTCACGCGCATACGCAGAAGACTTTGCGCCTGTCGCAGATATAGTACCTGCAAATAGCCACAACCATTATTTTATTGACAGCCAGTCCATTGCACACGTGACGCGGTGCACTTGTTGTCACACCTTTTTATTTTTGCATTTTGCGGTCATCGGTTGGTACCCTCTAACGCGCCCATTTGCGATTTGTTCTCATGGAATGGCGTGTGCGAGAATGACCACTTAATGACGCCATCCACTTGTTTCTGTACCTACATACATTATAATACAAGTCCGTCGCGTCAAAACAAAGTTATTGGCTGAAATAATAATACGCTCGGTCGATGAACGTCGTCGACCTCAGGTGGACCTCTCAAAACCAGGTGAAAAATGGACAGTAAAAAAATGAATCTGCCTCAATTAGGCGATCGTCGGAGGATACTCTTCTGTTTTCAGATACCGCGTATCGTAATCGAGCTGATTTGTAAGTTCAAAAATTTAAATTATCTCCTCATGCATGCCAGACTGTATGTAGCGAACCTTTTCCTCATTGATATATTTGGTGTTTTGTATCATTCACTCTGCTCAATATTTAAAAAATATTTTTTTCTGTAAAAAAGAAATGCGCCACAGCCAAAATCTAATGCCCGCAAAAGAGTGATTAAGCACACATTTAAGGTTGGGTTGTGCATTTATTATTATATTTTTTTGCATCATTATATTGGAAATTATAATAAAAAATAGACGTTGAAAAATTTACCAACAAATTTAAGACGCTAAATCCCTTAAAATTATTTTTTGTTTTTTTTTTTGAATACCAATATTTATCAATTTTATTATTATTTTCGTTTGTGAAATTCAAGTATGTATATACATATATGTATGTCAAAGTAAAAATATATTTTCAATAAAGTTTCAGTGAAATCATAACCAGTTACAATTTCAGGGTTGGTTTTATTAATTTAAGAATAGGGTTGGTATTATTTAAGGGTTAGGATACGTTAGGTTAAGTAAGGTTTGGCCCTATTCATTTAAGATTGGAACACACTTGTGAAGAGTCTCGGTGGTTAATAGAGGTGGGACCGGAAGCGTGCCGTTTATTGTTCAATTGTTGTAAATGCTTTGTAAAAAAGGTTCGGCAAACCTTTCACAATGCATTTACAACATTTGAACAATAAACGGCCCCCTCACCGTCCGGGCTTTAGTGATTACAACCAAATGTCTATACCCTTCAGGTATAAACACAGATTACCTAAACACAATCTGCTTTAGGTCGTCGACTTTAGAGAGTCTTTAATTAATATTATGTATATTAGATGTATTATGAGCATTTATAAGAATTGTAAATAGGTTTTTGAGCTCTTTTTCCTATTACGCTGTACATATTAAAATTAGAATAATATAATACTATGATTACTAACAAAATTAAATTAAAATTGTAAAACAGAAAATGATCAGTAGATCAGTAGCTATTAAAATAGATATAAGATGTATTGTGAACATAATTTAGTAATAATAAAAAGCATTTAAAAATAAAAAAGCAAGAATCATTTAACTATTTTACACCTGTGCTCTTATTCGTTACTGAAATCAATGTATTTTCCCATCAATTGCACTGAGCAACAAAATTCACGTTTATCAGCCACCGGAACCAAGACTGATCAATCTGTACTGTTGACACACTGGATTCGAATATGACAATGATTTTGGTGGGCTTGCTTTCGTTTGAGATATGACTCACACAAAAACATTTGATTATTGAGTTCAATACTCACTTTTAGCACAGCAATGCTAGATTTTGAGTTAAAGACTGCCAGAGCCAATAAACTGTAAGAATTGCGCATTTTTTTAAACGCTCATATCTCATAAACGAGAGCAAAACAGCAAAAAATCACTATCTGTGGGTCAAACTTAGTAAACGGTGATTGGCTATCAGAGTTTGCCAATTTTCTCTGATCTGAATATAAAATATCAACATCGATCAGTCGAACGTCCCAATATGGGGCCCCTCAAGTAGTCCGGGCCCTGGAACTCTAACCCTAGCTTACCCCTCCTCTCGGCGGCCCTGCATACCATAGAACCATTTTCAACAAAATCAAATAACGACGAGGAAAATTTAAAAGCTTATATCCACAAACAGAATAATATAAATAAATATGTTTAGAAAATGTCTCGTCTGTTTTAATGGAACTTGGGCATCCGCAATTCACAATTTCAACTGTCTCAGGAAAGTGGCAGGGGCAATGGGTACTAGGAAGGATTAGAAGTATTGATAATAAAAGAAAATTTATTTTTATTTATTAGCCAGCAGTATGGCTCGGTGGTTGTGTTTATGTTTATAACTGAGAGGCTACCGGGTTCGATCCCGTGCTAATCTTTAATGCTGCTGGCCAAACTTGGATATTTGTGACTCCAAGTCGATTGTTTCCCATCAGAGTTTGCCAATCTATCTGAATTTATTGTTGAAACGGTTCCTCCATCAAATTGGCAAAAATTATTCTACCTGCTATGTCACAAATATCTGTATTTGATTTATGTACAATATAAAAAAAAATTATGTACATACAAGTCTAAATCCATTGATGTCTTAATGGATTAATTTATTAATTAACGGCACGCTTCCGGTCCTACCTCTAGTTACTAGTAGAGGTAGGACTGGAAGTGTGCCGTTCTTTGTTTATTTTTCGCCGTGCATTGTTCATTTTTATAATGAACCTTTTTTTTGCACTCTAGCTTTGTAGTTTGCTCTATTTCCTGGAAAATACATAAAGACTCAAAACGCCCTGTTTCCTGGAAAAAGCAAGCTTCTAGTCCTACCTCTGGTTATTAGTAGAGATAGGACCGGAAGCGTGCCGTCTATTGTTCGATTGTTGTAAATGCTTTGTAAAAAAGGTTCGGCAAACCTTTAACATTTACAATATTTGAACAATGGACGGCCCCCTCAGGGTTCGGACTTGAGTTATTAGTAGAGGTAGAATAGTCACAGTGCTATCCATTGTTCGGCAAACCTTTAACAATGCATTTACAACCTTTGAACAATACACGGCCCCCTCAGGCTCCGGTGACTAGTTATTAGGGTAATTTTATTTTAAGGCTTTTTGGCTATTGTTAGCTTCGAAAAAAACTTTTTTATTGCTCTCTTGCATTTAGCATTGTTGGGACGTGTATTGTTAAGTGTCAGTGCCCTAATGACCATCCGATAACTCGCAACTATTTCAATCAAACTGATCTGTCAAAGCATTCTATTAACCTCCATTCAAACCACTCTAAGAGCACAAAAACAAAGAGCTACCGTAGAAACTTCGAACCCACGTCACATAAACAACCACTCATAGCTGGAGTTCCATTCGGAAGCTGAATTTTATTCATCTCGAACATTCTCCGTCTCGTTCTAGCAGAACGGTCGTCGTCCTCGTAGTATCGATGACCCGACGGAGATGTGCTATCTCTGGAGATTTCGGGGACGCGGTCTGGTTTTAGTGGTTATCTACATATAATATAATACATAGGTGGGTATTATACACACTCTCGTGCCTCGGGGTATCCCTTTTACGAAAATAAAGCATCTAAAAAGGTGGGTCGTGTGCAGTGGCGGACTGGGACTGAAATCAGTGCATGCCAGGAGTCAAAGGGGGCCCACCCAGGGTTAAAATAATTTGCCCCCCCCCCCCCCATATAACAAAATTTTCTTCTTTCCATCACGCTAAAAATCAAGGGAATTTTTTTTTTTTTCAAAATTGGGAATAAACAAATTTAGGTACAAGAAAAATGGCAAAAGCAAAATAGATCCATAAATTATATTGTATATTTCGTTTTAACCCTTGTCCTAGGTAAATAGAATGCATCATAAAATAATGCGGCATAAAAGCGGCTTTTACTTTAGGTAGAAAACAATCAGGTACGTCATTTCAGCTTTTTCTTTGGGGGGCAGGGCAGGCAAAGATTGGTCAAATTGAATTTTTTTTCAAAAAATCTTTTTTATATCGGAATAAAAATGGAAAATATTCTTTACCTTATTGAGTTATAAAATATGAAAAAAATAAGCTTATTTTTGAAAAAGTAATTATAAAAAAATATTATGAAAAAAGCGCAAATTTTTTTCCACAAATCTTTACATAGTCAATATTAATCAAACTGGGTCACCAAAAAACTGTACTGTACGTAATAACATTAGATAAAGTTTTGTTTTGTTTTTTTTCAAAGCACATAGCAGCGATTATTTTATTAGTTACCCAAAAGTAACATACATAAGAAATAAACGTAGCATTCATTGATCCATAGTATCTCATTATTCATTAAATTCATAATATTTTCTAAATTCACACTATTCTTTAATTTAGGCGAGAAAAAAATGCATAATATTTTCAATTAATGTTAATCGAAAATCGGGGTTTTGGGGAGGGGGCCCCTATCCTATATTTCTATTTACACGGATGTGTCTAGATTAGGAATAGATTTTATATTCGGAAACTGTTTAAAATTGTGTATTTAAATCGTACTATATCATCGAAGTATAATCAAATGTTATTTTGAAAATATGAAGTAAATTTAAATCGCTGGTTGATGATGAATCGTCCTATCAAAATTGTTTTAAGCAATTCAGTTTATATTATTCACGAAAATTTGTTTATTCCCATTTTCATTTCAGTTGTTAGTTGTTTATATACATATTATTGTTTATATATATATATATATATATATATATATATATATATATATATATATATATATATATATATATATATATTATTGGTATATACATAATCTTGAGGTTGGAATAGGCCCGGCAAAAGGGCCCACGCAAATATTGAAACTTACATTTCAAGCCTACTAAAAAAAGTTAACCGATCCTTGGGCTGTTAAAGCAGGTATTAGTTATTTGTTTATATCGTAAGAAATTTGTTTTGTTGAAATACCCAAACTTTAGGTCCCAAAGTTGCAATATCCTATAAATTTTTACACACGTGAAATAGTTAAAAAGTTATTTAATTTTACTGTGGGCCCATATTTTCTAACAGATAGTGGGGCCCACATGCCATCGGGCATGTTCGCTTGTATGGCCAGTCCGCCACTGGTCGTGTGTATCGCACCTGCAAATTCGCCCCCACGTTCGACATGGCGAATTTGTGCCATTCATTTCTCGAAATTAAGTCATAAATCTTGGGGAGGACGCGTTGCTAATTCTCGACGAGCGCTCTTTTCATAAAAAGAATAAAATATTCAGTACCTATTTTTATTTTACTTTGTTAATCTATTCTAAGGAATTTTAAGAGTTTGTTAAATTTCGTGTCCTTTGGGGTAATTATATGTAAGTATAGTGATTCGAAACTTTCTAGTGGTTTGGTGTATATGTATTCTCAATTATTTGTCTTATCCTCTATGTATCTCCGTATATGCATGCTTTCCCTGGGTTGCAATATTTAATAAGAGGTTAGTAAAAATAAGCGGAAACGGGAATTATAGCAATGTCGTAATGCGGTTTCCAAAGGATTTCCGTTTAAAATACTCGATGTTTTGACATTTCAAAGGTTTTGACAGCTGAAAAGTTTTGACAAGCCAACAGTTTTGATAGCTAAAAGGTTCTTGCGACACCTGGTGAGTCTTTTTGAAGATATCTTTTGACTGTTAGCACTTAAAATAAAACCAATATTATGTTCATGAACGAACCGTAGTGAATACGTGAGCTGCAACATGTACATTAACATTAAACATAGCATAAATACTAAATACTAAAAAGATAACGTGTAAAATACATATATAATGATCACTGTATCTGTAGGTATTAAAATAATATGGAGAAATTGTTGGAGCATTTTATTATAGAAATTGGTGAACCTCAAGACGCTGAATAACTTGAGATTTGCAAGAGGGATTGAAAAGGAAGTGTCAATTTACAGGAACCGTTTCAATGAAAATCAGAAAAATTGGCAAAATCTGAAAGGAAACGATCGACCTGGAGTCAAAAACCTAGGTCTGGCCAACAGCCATTAGTGGGAATCGAACCGTGACCACTTCGCTCGAAAGCATAATATGCTAACCACTAGTCCACGCTGCTGGTTAGAAAGTAGGAAAAGGTTACCAATTTGTTGGAACCGTTTCAATGAAATCAGATAAATTGGCAAACTTGGAGTCACATACATATTTATTTTTTACAATTTCGCCATCGTGACGAATTAGCTCCAGATCGTCACTATGGCTAATTTATTACAAAACATTGAAAACTCATAATTAAAGAGACATCTAAATACATACATACACATGTAAATCGAAACAATACCTGACATATATGGTCAGATATTACAAACATCGTATAAATACGATTAATAATATTTTTCATGTAACAATACGAATTTTTACATTCCATAAGCAACCACAGAGATATGTATGGTGAGAAATTTGGCGAAACCTGAGATATAACAATAGCTCAAGGTTTGCAACAGAAAATTGGGAAGGAAAAGCCAATTTTAAAGGAACCGTTTCAATGAAAATCAGAAGAATTCTGATAAGAAACGATCGACCTCGACAAACCAAGGTCTGGCCAACAACGAGACTCTTAGTGGGAATCGAACCCGTGACACCAAGCACGAAATAATTCAATACTCACCACTAGACCACGCTGCTGGTTAATCTGTATATTATGTATGTTAATATTTATTTATTATTATTTATTTTTTACATATATACCAGGAAGACCTTACAGGTAACCCCAATGCGCCATAACTTCCTGGCCAATTACAAACATTGCAGCACTGAAAAAATCGCAAATTAACTCATTATTGTCACCACTATTAATCTCATTACTACTACATATGTCACCACTATTAATCTCAAATAGTGATGACCAGTGGCGGCTCGTGATAATTTTTAGTGGCGGGGCTGCACTGAAAAGATGTCTAAAAAATGTCACCATAATTGTTCTATCATGTCATAACAGGACAAAATAAGCACAATTTTTGGCGTACGACCACTTACATGTGGATTTAAGTATTATTAAAAAAAAAACAAGCAGTTAAAAATAACTAAAAAACTAGATGAGGGCTCGTACACAACCAATTAAGAGTAACGAAAACGAATAAAGCTGTGATCGTGCGATTCAACTAATCAAATGTAAGATCAAGCGCGCGAAATCTTACACAAACTGACAGATGAATGTTGTTTAACAGGCGAAGGCTGCCGACTATCCAGCCCAAAACGGCAGAGTGTGTGAAAGAGAAAGAGCTATCTGCAGTTGCAAATAGCTCTTTCTCTTTCTCGTTCCGAAACTCCGGGCTGCGTGGCGTTCAGGGCGGCGCTGTAAAACTTTACAGCCAGTACAGCAACATTTTAATTCATCTGTCACCATACAAGTTAGTGGGGTCTTCGAAACGGTCAACATTACTTAAAATATCACCCTTTTGGATATGGGTGATATTGTAAGTAATATTAACTCTGTCGAAGGCCCCAATAGTTCGTCCATCCAACTAATAAAAAAATATCATTAATAAATAAAATATTAAATGTATTATTAAACATATATTTTAGAATTTTATAGGAGGGGCTGCAGCCCGGCAGCCCATTAGGACGAGCCGCCACTGGTGGTGACATAGTAGGTAGGAAGGATATTTAGCCAATTTTACCGGGAACCATTTCAATAATTGTGTGTAATAATAATTGTGGAATCCGCATGAAGCAAACTACTCTCTTATTATCGAAAAAGTGCAAAAAACATTTCTTTGTTTTCTTTATAAGAAAGAGTATGGGTACTACCCATATCTCTATCCTACTCCTTTCCTTTTGGGCATGCTTGGGTATAATTCCCTTGAACTTCGGAGAAACTTCTCGTTAATTCGTTTCGTTCTCCAGCTATTACGTGGTAATACGTCATGCCCGTTGTTGCTGGAACAGTTGGGACTTTATGTCCCTAATAATTATGTGCGTGGTAGACATCATCATTTGATGGTTGTACCTGCTGCTCGCACAGTTCTTTTTCGAATGGCTCCTATACCAAGAGCTATTCGACTTCTCAATGAAATCTTTGCTGCCGTCCCCGAATGCGATATTTCCACCTTGGTGAGCGTAGATTATCGGATATTATTTTAACATATTTATCTGGTAACCTGCGCTCATCATTACTTTCTTAATTTGAATGTGATGTATGAGTGGAATCTTAATCTACTCTCTTCCTTTTGGGCCTCACAGGGATGTTTTGTATCTGTAGCTTGTTCTAATTTATTGGAACAGGCTGCAGGTGCAAGACATTCCTGTATTTTTATTTTTTCTTATTTTAAATTTTAATTACTATAAAGTTTTTTATGATTATGTTAAATGCTATATATTTTTTTAAATTTTTGTATCTTAATTTTTTGCTTTTGCTGTTGTTGTATATTTTAATTTTTTATTTTATTTTTTGTTTTCTCCATCTCTTATTTTATTATATTATTTTATTATTTAGGCCATTGTGGTGCATTAGGTTCTCCCTGTAATGCCACAATGGTCAAAAAACGTTAAATAAATAAATAAATAAATAATGAAAACTCGAAACTAACAAATTTGTACATACATTTTATTGTACATTAATCATATAGTGGTGACATAGTAGGTAGGAAGGTTTTTAGCCAATTTAATCAGGAACCGTTTCAACAATAAAATCAGAAAAATTGGCAAACTTTGATAGGAAACGATCGACCTGGAGTCACAAATATCCAGGTCTGACCAGCAGCACTACAGATATACTCAGAATAAACCCGGAACCTCTCGACGCTAAGCAGAAGCTTACCGATCAGGAACCGTTTCAACAATGAAATCAGAAAAATTGGCAAACTTTGATAGGAAACGATCGACCTGGAGTCACAAATATCCAGGTCTGACCAGCAGCACTACAGATATACTCAGAATAAACCCGGCACCTCTCGACGCTAAGCAGAAGCTTACCGATCGAGCTATGCTGCTGGCTAATATGTATGTATATCCAAGGTCTGGCCAGCAACACCGGGCCAGGGAATGAACTCAGCTGAAGGCATAACACGCTAACCACTGAATTCTACGCTACGCTACGAAAACGCTAACCACGCTAACGCAAATTGTAGTTATATTTATAATATGCTTGATTTTTAAAGGTTTTTTTATTAGTTTTACTAATTCTCTGCTAAAGCTACACATGTACATATTTAGATCGTGAATAATAAGAGTTCATAACAAAAATGTACGGAATTCACTCGACCGGAAGTGGCAGTTTTTCCATTGCGTTTGCGTTAGCTAACTTCTTCGAAACCAACATATGTACGTATTAGTGTATAATTTGTATGAATTATTCATTTGTAAAATTTCCCTTGCCATCTTTTCCCACCTGAATGCCGCCAACAATAAAATTGTTATTAATTACAAACGTAATTTTTTCATACCACAGGTGTTCGTATGTATTACATATGTATTATATGTCCGTGGAAAAAAATTAAAATTCTTCACAAAGATTATCGAATTTTCGCAATGCTGTAAAATTAATAAGCGTATAATTTACGGTGACGTTTTTGCATACGCGAATCGCTATCTACATACATATTATATACTCGTAAATTTAACCGACCGAAAATTAAAATTAAAATTTCTCAACTAACTTGTGCAATTACGCAAAGTATAATATAATACAATAAAAAAAAATGTCATCCTGAAAGAATCTTCTAAGAAGACATTACATACAATGACGTTAAATACGTCGACTCACCTCTTCTTTAATATTATTTTATGTTTATATTGACGTTGTTGAAATTTTCCCATTATAAATTTATTATCATTGCGACATAAAAACGAATTGTACAATATTTGAATGGTATGCTAAATGGATTATTTTATATATATACAATATAAAGGCGATCTTTTGATGTTTTCCGATGCTTCGAAGCGCTTCGAAATTTGCCTTATTTTATTTATTAATTTTAAATTAGCGTCGATGAACTCGATGACTGCCTCCAGATAAGTTTATCGCATTTTTAATCTGCAAAATGCCAGATTTCTTTCTTATCTTCGAAGCGTGCACCCGTCATTGCCAATTTCGAAATGAAGGATGCCATTTTCAAATGCCAAAAGTGGCCGTATTGATTTTTTCCCCGTTGATTTCAACGTTGACGTCAACTCAACAGTGGTGTGACCAAACGGTTCGTTTCTCTTTTGTTGTATATTTAGAAATTGTCCCTGCAACAAAATATGACCATTAAAAGCTCGTTCGACCGAAAAATAAGTCCACATTGAAATTGGCGGATTTTATTTCATTTTTTTTTAATATTTCGATCAGAAAACACGCTAAAAGGGTATTATCTTGAAAAACGACGGTTTTTAGTATTGTAAAAAATGGCGATATTAAAATATACAACCTTTTTATTGACGTTAATAAATTTATAAAACATATTGAGAAGATTGGCGTTTATCTAAATATATACGTAAGTGAGTACTTATATACATTCTCATTTAGAATACAAGTAGTCAATTCATTGTATAATTTAAATAGTGTCAATTTAAGTAAATTCTAATTACAAGTTTGTATACAAAAATATATACAATGACAACAGAAGAGACTAATGCTTTAAACAAAAGTGGTCATGGGCTCAAATACCACTGGTTTCTGCTGGCCAGACCTTGGATTTGTGACTCCGGGTCGATCGTTTCCTATCAGAGTTTGCCAATTTATCTGATTTTCATTAAAACGTTTCCAACAAATTGGCGTCCTTACTCATTTTCTTACAAATCTCGAGTTTTCAGCAAACTCGGATTTCGCTGAATTGTATATAATGCTGCTCTTATACAAATTTAACCATAAATGTATCTGTGGATGTTAATTAATATGTATTTACTTTCTATAATAATACTTGTATCAAATGTACAATGTTTTTGGGGTTACATATAAGACCTTCCTGGTATATATAAAAAAATCTGGGTCTGGCCAGGTCCATTTATCTGATTTTCATTGAAAGGGCTCCCATTTTCTCGCACAAATTGGCAACCTTACCCATTTTCTCGCACATCTTTAGTTTTCGACAATCTCTAATTTCGCTTAAATGCTGCAAATATACAAGTAGTCAATTCATTGTATAATTTCAGTAGTGTCAGTTTAAGTAAATTATAATTACAATTTTGTATACAAAAATATATACAATGATAGCAGAAGAGACTAATGCTTTGAAGAAAGTGGTCACGGGTTCAAATCCCATTGGTTTCTGCTGGTCAGACCTTGGATTTGTGACTCGAGGTCTGGCCAAGTCCATTTATCTGATTTTCATTGAAAGGGTTTCTACAAATTGGCAACCTTACCCATTTTCTCGCACATCTTGATTTTTCAACAATCCCTAATTTCGCTGAAATGTATAAAATGCTGCAAATTTACAAATTTGATCATATACCTATATGTACATATGTCTCTGTGGATATTAATTGATATGTATTAACTTTGTATAATACTAATAATATTAGTATCAAATGTACAATGATTTTGGACAGGAAGGCGCACTTGGGTTTACCTGTTAGGCCTTCCTGGTATAAATTAAAATATAAATATATATTATAAAAATATATAATATATCTTAATTTTCAAATTTATCTACCTATGTATATATTTTCCATTTCAGTGAGCGCAGATTAACAGAGTTAATTTTAACCTTTTTGTTTGGTAGCCTGCACTCATCATTATTTTAATAATTGAATGCTGTATAAGTATTTTATTTTTAGGGCTTGTTCTTATATATTGGTGCTGGCTGTGGATGTAAGACATTTCCTACTATGTATTCTGTTCATTTGATTTTTTTTCTTATGTATATTTTTCTGCTTTATCTTTTTTTATTCTGTATGTATTTTTATTATTTACTTATGTAGAACATTGTGGCGCATTAGTGTCCAAAATCGAAAATTATAAATAAATAAATATACATACATATAACAAAAATGCATACATATAAAAAAAACATCTGTTATTGTCATTTGTCAATTTTATCTTAAAACTCTCTTAAGAATTTCGATGAAATTGTATGAAACTACTCATTCGATTTAGAAAAATTATCAGATTCAAATTGTAACGTTACATTTAAAAATCCTTACGTTTATGCTTATTTGCTATTTCAGACATAATCAGTCAATAGTTCAAAATTAGTAAACTTTTCATTGATATAATTCGAAAAAATAAAAAAAAAAAACATTTACCCAGCAGAAATACACGAAGAGGTTTCAAATGTCATATGTTTGTCAAACATAGCTTTAATTGGATTTGATTTGGTGTTTTTTATTATTTGACTAATCGATTTTCGAGTTGCATCTTCAAACAATGCAAAAGCGACGTTTTAATGCTTTTAAATTTGTCCATTTATCAAAAATCGAAAGTAAAAAAGTCACATTCGAAGCACTTGAAGATTCGCAAACGACGACACTCGAAATTTTTTCGCATCAGTATTGTGTTTACTAGATATTATTATGTTTGTCGAGTGTCAAATGCGTTTATTTATTTTTTCGTTATTCACGGTCGACAACTTTCGAGAAGAATTAGTCTAAAAATTGACGAAAAACGAACGTTGTCGTCGGTCGAAGAATTATTGTAAAAAGGTATAAACAAAACAATGCGAAAATACCATAGCGATAAGTGCATGCTTTAAACGCTTTTACTTTTTGTCGTTTTTAATGACAAATTTTATAGGCGCTTTCGGGAATTATGCAAATTTAATCGCTGCGCAAAATTTTTCAAATAATAAACGATCATTGACATCTATTGGCCAATTAAAAAAAGTATGTCGACAATTGTCATAAATTTCATTTACAGATGACACTTTGTTTTATTTGAAATTCAAAAGCTCGAATGCATGAATGAATCATTTTCTTTTGTTTCTTATTTCATTTTTATTACAATTTGAAGTTGTAATTTATATACGGCTTATTAAAATGACTCTTCAAGTTTCCACGAACGATGAATAACAATAATTTTATTCAAAAGTACAGCTTGGATCCGACATATACATATTATACACATATTAATATATAATACAAATAAAATATACGTATATGTAAGTATGTATATTAAGGTTTAGAACAAAATAAAAAAACATACATAATAATAAAAACTTTTACCTAAATTTTAACAGAACGGTATTGAATCGAAAATTACGACTACTAAATATGTATGTATGTATTGATATTATTACAAAATTTTCATTGTCAAATTTACTTTTCCCATTATTATATTTATATGATAAAAAAGCAACTTTGTTGTTTCGTATAATACTTATGTTTTTTTAATTGAAAGTTTAGTAAAGTGATGAATACTCTTTTGTAATACATCTGCAAGTACATAAGTATGTAGGTATCTGTGTAGATAATATTTTATTTTATTTTATTTCAATCTAACATGTACACTCGCCTTTAGAGATCGCTCCAAAGCGACAAATATGTTAATACAGTTAAATTATTAATATAGTTAATTTATTTTGTTCCTTTTCTGTTATATTTATGACCATTGTGGCGCATTAGGAATTCTTGTAATGCCACAATGGTCCAAGCTTTAAATAAATATACACATGTAGATACAATACAATAATACAATTAATACACGCATTTTAAGAGAGATTGGAAAGGACATGCCTATTTACAGGAACCGGAAATAGCGATAAACGTTTTCTAGCGATAAACGTTTTCTAGCGATAAACGGGCATGAACTTATGCAATCAATTAATATTGTATTGAAAAGTAAGAGCTATTTTCACAATTGTTTTATTTTTAAGAATATGACAAAGAAAAATATCTATTGTACCATTATAATAAAATATGGAGTTTTAAATAACTTTTTCATATTAACTGCCTTGTAACTTTTTTTTAAACGGAATACATACATATGTGCAAGACATTCTGATAGTACATATGTACATACATATGTACATATGTGTAAGATAGGCTGCAGGTGCAAGACATTCCCTTATTTGTATTTTTACTTATTTTAATTTTAATTGTTACTTTAAAGTTTGTTTATGATTGTGTTAAATGCTGTATTATTTTTACTTTTCTTTTTTTTTTTTAATTTTTTGTACCATAATTTTTTGTTAATTTTTTTTTGTTTTCTCCCTCTCTTATTTTAATACTTTATTATGTAGGCTATTATGGTGCATTAGTGCCACAATGGTCAAAAATGATAAATAAATAAATAAATATATGTACGTAGGTGACAAGGTGGTGATTAATTCGAGAGAGCAAAAATATTGAAATGGCAATGGGTGGGTCATGAAGCTAGAAAAATGGACGACAGAAGTGCTCGAATGGTACCGCAGATAATATACCCGAAATAATGAAACGAAGGCTGCAAGGAAGATGGGTGGATGAAATAAGAAAAAAATGTGTGAAAAAAAATGTGAAATTAGAAAAAAATAAGATGGATAACGGCGAAAACACACTGAGCGGTACGGGACGTCACGTCTTTTGGTTCACCGCTGTGACGGTTTCACAGTGGGGGTTCCCCAAACCAAATTTGGATGCAGTTCTACGTGCAGAGTGCATATGTTTGGAAGCTCGCACGTGTATGCAACCGACAAGTTTATCCTACATTTCTTAAAATATGGGATTCACCGTTATTTAATTTTTATTTTATTTATTTTATTTTACACAGATATATACCAGGAAGGCTTGACAGGAAGGCTCCAATATGCCTACCTGGACAATTAAATACAAACAATGCAGCATTTTATTATTACATAAATCACTGTATTTTCAGAAGCTGAAGAACACGAAATAACAATTAATTAATTACAGAATTAATCCATTTAGACATCTATGAATTTAGATTTTTGTACATAATTTTTACAAATTATACACACAATAAATACAGAAGATTTGTGACAACAGGAAAGATGATTTTTTGCCAATTTTGAGGATCCGTTTCAACAATGATCAGATACAATTGGCAAACTCTCATAAGAAACGATCGATTTGGAGTTATAAATACCCTAAATCTAACCAGCAGTACGGCGGATCGAACACATTGATCATTTAGTGCTAAACATACTTGCTACCATTAAGCCATATTGCTGGCTAATGGCTAAATATGGCTAAATCGATCCTTGTCAAGCAAGGATAAACAAAAGGATAAAATATCATCGAAAACACTCCAGGGGGTGATTTTTGGGACTATGTACCATGTTTAGTTACAATTCACAATGCTTATTAACATTGAATTTCATTATTGGATGAAGGCCTCTCCAGCATGTTTCCATTCGACTCTATTTAGCACAAAATTTAAAGCGAAGCACACCACGCACCACTGAGTGGTGCGTGGTGTGTTTTTTTTTAATATACTTTTAATACAAGCGAAAAAAACGCAGCACCCCTAGCCCATATACATGATACGGGTCTACGTGACCAGAATGTTAAATTACAGAAAACGCAAATATCGGAAGGCAAAGATCAAAAATCGAAAGATCTTAAGTCGAAAGATCAAAAAAAAAAAAACGGTGCATGGTAAACGGTACATACTCAATTAATTTGCGCGAGCAGGATACAACAGGAACAAGAGGAACAGGCTTTTCCTCCCGTATTAATGTGCGCGCGCAGAATACGGGAGGAAAAGCCTGTTCCTCTTGTTCCTGTTGTACCCTGCTCGCGCAAATTAAGTGAGTATGTACCGTTTACCATGCACCCTTTTTTTTTGATCTTTCGACTTAAGATCTTTCGATTTTCGATCTTTGCCTTCCGATATTTTTGTTTTCTGTAATTTAACATTCTGGTCACGTAGACCCGTATCATGTATATGGGCTAGGGGTGCTGCGTTTTTTTCGCTTGTATTAAAAGTATATTAAAAAAAAACACACCACGCACCACTCAGTGGTGCGTGGTGTGCTTCGCTTTAAATTTTGTGCTAAATAGAGTCGAATGGAAACATGCTGGAGAGGCCTTCATCCAATAATGAAATTCAATGTTAATAAGCATTGTGAATTGTAACTAAACCTTACATTTATGATATTGTAGCGTGAACGTGTAGAGGGATTTCCGAGCTCGGAATGAAATATGCATCTAGTGTGGTAGAGGTAGTTTATTGATCTTGATCCATCAGCCTGCCAGCTCCGAATGAAGCACGGACCAAAACCGTCTAATGTTTACACCCATCGGTTACTATTCACACAGATAGATCATTGGTCGATGGGTCGCGGGTCCTGATTGGTTGTTGTATGCGGCTCGTTTATACGCTGAGGCCCTTTTGGCGCGAGATCAGGCGATTGGTGATGGTAAACCATCGGCCCTTGAGCACCAATCACCTAATCTGAACGTTACAGTATTCTAGCACACGTACAATTATATGTACATCCAGTGCAGGTTGATTACGATAAATTATGCAGTAAAAATGCAATATATATTTTAATTCTACGTAGTGAAGTGACATCACACTTTTGTGTGATGAAGCTTCTCGAATGAAGCTCGCTGACGTTACATCAGCTCTGAAAACTCACCCAATCATCATTCGATTGGAGTTTTCTTAGAATTTGGGATATTACATACACTTTTCCTGGTAAAAGTGTCGAATAACCCGACCGCAAAGTACACAATAACTACAATATTATATGTACTTAACCGCTCGGGATCACGTGGACCGGTTCTCCTGCGGGGCCCTTTCGTTGGGATCTCACAAAAAGGGGACCCGGCCGAAAGTAACGCTTTGTAATATTTCAAGTAATAAATAAGTATGCGGCCGGGACGTTTAATTTCGCCAAACGGCCATCATTGATTTATCATTGTGAGCTACGGGTGTAACACTGCATATAAAAAATTAAAATAGCATCGTTACTTTTTACATATGAATATTATTGTAATTATATATATGTATGTATAGGATTTAAAAAAAAGCTTAATGCATTTTCCGACTAACTTTTAGTCAATACTGCTGATTTACTATAAGTTAGCCAGCAGCATAGCTCGGTTGTTAAGCTTCTGCCTATCACCGAGAGGCGCCGGGTTCGATCCCATGAGCTGACCTCGATTGAAAAGAATTTTTCTGAGTATATATGTAGTGCTGCTGGTCAGACTTGGATATATGTGCTCCAGGTCGATCTTTTCCTACCAGAGTTTGCCAATTTTTCTGATTTCATTGTTGAAACGGTGCCCGATTGAAATTGGCTAAAAAACATCCTACCTACTATGTCACCACAATTTGAGCATGATTAATGTACAATTCATAGATGTCTCGTTAATTTGCGAGTTTTCAGTGTCTTGTGATGCAACGACTTGTGTAATAAAAATGCTGCATTGTTTGTAATTGGCCAGGAAAGCCAGGAATATGTAATTAAATTAACTCTTTTATTAAACTCCTGGCAACGTATGATCCACTTTTAGAATCATTGATAGCCAAACATAAAGCAGGTTCTGTGATTTTTTGAGCGCGAAAATACAAAATGCAGAAGAACAGATTTTCTACGTAAAAATAATGTATTATTATTTTAAAAAGTTATTGTGCTGTAAGGAAATAATATGTGTAGGGGGGGGGGGGGGGGGTGCTGGACAGACTTGCATTCATGGCTGTTACGACCTATTTCCCCCTCCATTAAGTGTAATGCTCTATAAGGTGCAATGCTCACGCATAGTCAGACAGACACGTGTAAGTAGTCACTCAACACAACAGTCGTCGGCACGCACCTTATAGAGCAACAAAGAAAATTGTACTTTTAAATTACAAATAAATGTAAGACTAAGAGAGGAGCAAGCATTTCATTTCATCATTCTGGATCCCGAATACCAGGTGCCTTAAAATATTTTGCAGGGGGGCGCCTGGAATTCACGTTACGCCACTGTGTATATTTTATTTTATTTTATTTTATTGTTACAAATCAATATAAACTCGCCATTACAGATTTGCTCCAATGCGACGGGTGTACGTTAACGAAATACAGAATACATAAACAATCAGAAATACAGCAATACATACATATACAATCATAATATATAGCATATAACAATTAATCAGAAATAATAATCATAGAGACATCTATCGATTATTTTTTTTTGTATACAATTTTTATATATATATATATATATATATATATATATATATATATATATATATATATATAATAAATACGAAATTATAGAGATGTCTATAGAGACATCTATAGATTTCAGATTACTGTGTATAATTATTACAAATTATACACAGGCAGATTTTGTGACAACAGGATTAGATCTAATACCAATTTTCAGGAACCGTTTCAGCAATGATCAGATAAAATTGGCAAACTCTGATAGAGAAATGATCGATTTTGAGTCACAAAACCCCCAAATCTAACCAGCAGTGGCGAGGACTCGAACCTTTGACCTCAGTGGTGCTAAATATATACGCTATCACTAAGCCAAACTGCTGGCTTAGTGGTATATACCCTCTTGAAAAGCGAAGTTCTACGTCAAAAAGATAAATCATGTAAATAATGATCGTTGGATTATAAATTTATGCAATCAGAAGTGAAAACGACATTGGAAGAGACACAGGAAGTCGTTTAAAGGAAGTTGACTCTCACGCGTTGATTGACGCCATTTTGTAGCCGTGTGTAATCCATATAAGTGTTTATAATATAATATATGTGCATATGCATTGAGAAAGTATCAATTTTCTTGCGTTTTATTGAAAGCTGTAAATAATATTGTATATATGACAATATTGAATATAATATATTGATGGTTACGGAGATCGTTAAGGAGTTGTCGTCGTCATGCGATATTTGACCAAAAATGTCGTTTTCAGTTTGCTAAAAAGGTTGAAGTTTCAATCTCAATTTAATCAGTGTTTGAGATCATGTTTCCTGGTGCTTAAAAATCTCTCAGGATATTTTTATTGGAAGCTGACGCAAAATTATGTTCAAATCTTGATTGATTTATGTATAACGAAGCTTGTATAAAATCGATGTTCATGTTAAGCTACACATGTGTAAATAAATCATTGATTTGTTTGCATTTAAAAATGTGCTTTTTTTTGGTAATTTTCGCCATTGAGGAAAAACCCTAATGTATTTTTAACTTATGGCGGATTGAATTTGACAATACAAATATTATTGATTGAAAATGATTTTTTATGCAAAACACTTCGTAGTTGAATTTGCAATTCGATGAAAAATGTCGCGTTATTTCCTTGGAAAGTTTGCAAAGCTTTTTATTGAGGATATTTCTGCGAATAATTACTACGTTTAATTCAGTGTATGATATTTATATTTTTTTCATGGAATATTTAAAAAAAATGATCTATGTAACTACAAATTTGCGTATTATATCCATCATACGTTGAACTTTTAAAAGTTTCCTATTTATTTATTCATTAATTATTACTAAAGAAAGGTGGCTTGGCCGGTGAACCCAATTTATATTTACCCAAGATGACGTTATCGGGTTGCCCCTTTTGACTTTTAAATATCATTATATATATTAATGATAAAAATATAATTACTAAATTATTTCACGATACGTCTTATAATTATTTTAATAGCTATTGATCTACTGATCATTTTCTATTATACAAACTTTTTGTTTTTGTTAGTAATTATAGAATTATATTATTTTAATGTTTATAGGAAAAATAACTCAAAAACCTATTTACAATTCTAATCAAGTTGCCTCTGAGCGACATCTATGGTATTGAACTTGTGCATATGTAAATTTATATTATGAATTTTTAAACCATATTCAAATAATGGTGACAAGTAGTAGGTAGGATGGTTTTGCCAATTTGATGAGGAACCGTTTCAACAATGCAATCAGATAAATTCACAAATTATGATTTGGAGTCACAAATATCTAAGTCTGACCAGCAGCACTACAGATTATACTCGGAATAAATTTTTCTCAATCGAAATCAACCCAATCGATCGAAGCCGGCAGCCTCTCTAATGCTACTGGCTAATTATGCACGTGGAAAACATTTTATTACTTATTTTTCAATTTATTTTACTTTCTATTTAAAACGACCCATAGTTTTGTCGATTTATTGTGTATACTATGACTGCTTTCGATGAAAGAAAAAAATCTTGTTCAAATAATCAATTTCTGATTTTGTTTAGTTTGAATTGAGATCGAATCATTATTTATCCATGATCAGCATCATTTACAACCATTAACCATCTATTGTATGAATGAAAGCCTCTCCAACACTCTTCCATTCGTCTCTGTTTTGCACAACTCTCATTCATCTCACCAGTGACCACACACATTTTTCTGATTTCATCCATTCATCTTCATTGCCGCCTTTTCTTTCACCCTTTTGTATCATTACGACACTTTTTTTTGTCCATTCTCCTAGCCACTTTTCCAACCATTGCCGATCTCCACTGTTATTACATCAACTATGTACATACAAATACATATAGCCAGCAGTATAGATTGGTGTTTACGTCAATTCTAACCACCGAGAGGTTGCCGGGTTCAATTCCGTGGGTTGACCTTGATTGAAAATAATTCATTCCGAGTATTATCTGTAGTGCTGCTGGCCATACATACTTGTATGTGACCATGGCAGACGAGAGGGGGGGGGAGCCGGGGAAAAGTTCCAGGGCTCTGTCTACTCAGGGGGTCCCGTGTCGAAAATCATACCTGTTATATTACTTACATATATATACTTTCTTATTTAATCTCATATATATATATATATATATATATATATATATATATATATATATATATATATATATATATATATATATATATATATATATATATATATACATACATATATATATTAGATACATATATAAAACTGAATGCCTGTCTGTGTGTCTCGTATACGCTCCTAAACCACTGAACCGATTACGATGGAACTTTTAGGATTTGTTGTATGCATGTCCGAAAAGATTACTGTGAAAAAAATCGCTCAAAAACGGGAATGAGTGTCATTGCAACGCAATAATTTCTAATGTGTTCGCTGCCTGCGTTTTTCCGACAAATGGGAACGGGAACGGGAATGCGTTATTGTGGCATTGCAACGTATGCCGGATTTAGGTAGTATTTAAATAAAGTAAAAATGACAATCAATATATACATACATAGGTATCTTTATAATAGTTCTGAGATTTTTCGCATATTAAAAATAAACCTAAAAGATCTTCTTTTAATTCAATTATTATTTCCAAGGCCCGGGATTGCACTCGGCGGCCCTATATGTGACTCCAAGTCGATCGTTTCCTACCAGAGTTTGCCAATTTATCTGATTTCATTGTTGAAACGGTTCCTCATCAAATCTGCAAAGCCATTCCATTCCAGATACTATTTAAAAATGATTTCAGATTTATAATAATTAATTTATATATGTATGTACAAGTTTTATACCATAGATGTCACTCAGAGGCAACCCGATAACGGTATTTTGCTGAAACATTTTCCTTTATACCTTTTTTTTCATAACATTTTCCTTTATACAAACCTTTTCCAAGTATAAATAGATAAATAAAATAAAAAAAAAACTACGCTTGTCATATTTCTCATCCATGTATTGGGTTTCCTATCTCTCCTTGTTATGCCCAGCATACAGAGTTCCATACTTTTATGCATCTATTAGACTTTGTGTAACATTTTAGCAAAGTTTAACATTAAAATTTCATTGTATAGCGACGACATAAAGCCTTCACGTAATGTTAGTAAAATAAAATTCAAATATTTCAAAACAAAACTTAAATTAATTAATACTGTGAAAACTGACTTCATTTATTTTCGTATAGTTATTAACGGATAAAAATGTCTTTCACTAGTCAAACAATTTTCGGACCAGTCAAGACATCAAATCATCAAGTTTGAGAGTAATAAGATCACAATCATTCCTCCAAAGTATACCAAATATACATGCATACATAGAAATGTTATAATAATACTTCTCTGCATACATATGAATATTTTTAGTATGTACTAACATTCCATGTTAAAATATGGATTTTCAGATCCACTCGTATCAAATTGACCCAAAAGAGAAACGCGAAAAATGCACATGCACTCACGAAGACCTGAACAATATTGCCGTAGTGGAAAATAGAGGTATTTATTGATTACAGGTTATCAACATTAACGTAAGCTCCCATAAAGTGTCAATCACACACTTGACGCCTTTCTCTGACGCCCCACTACCCAACACGGTCAATAAATACGTCATCGAATGATATAACAGTACTCTAAGAAGGTAGAATTTGACCGCTTTTTGAAATAATACAAAAAAAATTATGTTTAAATTTGATTTTTTCGCTCGAAAATTATGCATTGCGGTGTGCGAGATAAGGAAAATGGCGGGTTGTCGCGATTGCGAAAATCGATCTTTCGCGTTTTCACCGGTCGTTCACGAGCTCGTGGTCATGTGGGTCACGGCGTTTGACAACGACTGGTGCTGGTCTTGGACCGCGGCCCACAGTTGGCGACATCGGTCACGGAACGTTAACGTTTCCTTTGCCGACTGTTACGTTCTGCAAATCCGTAGATTGCTGCCGGAATGATATGATTGTGTGCAATCGTTGTGCTATGATTGAATTACATATAGGCTGAGGAGTCGGATCCGTTGAAAATTTGAGCGACTCCGACTCCGGTTTTGCATTTGATTGTTTACTTAACCCTCCCTCACCGAAGTGGGGTATGCAAGTGCCCCAAATTTTTACGTTTTTCGTAATAACTATGTGGTTTTCAAAGCCATACACCCTATATTTCTTGTATTCCTAGAATGAACTACAAGAAATTTATTCTAATAGATTTTGTATGATTTAGAAAAGGGGTACATCGTAAAAAAATATATTTATACATTTCTACGTTCCAAAGTATGATTTAAAGGCGGTAGCGATAAGTCATGTTTTTGACTGTTCGCTTGCATATTATTGTTGATCGATGAATCAATGCGAAAGAAAGAGACAGCTATATTTTCGTAAGCTATTGTTTTCGTCGCTTTTGGCGCGTGGCTATTGAGTCATGCGGTCGCCTGTTGGCTTTACCTATGTGCGTTTGCGTGTCGATGATTGTCGTTATTTTTTAATACAAAAATAGTCAAAAACATGCTATAGGACTAAAACTTTTTTATGTTGATGTATAAAATGATTAATAAGATATATGTATGTATGTATATTGAACCCATTTTAATTGAGAAAAGCTATATTTTGATTCAACGCCCCGTCCTACAAAGGTTAATGTTGAATTATTAACAAAAAGTATACACATCTGAGACGCAGTGTTTCTAACTTTCTTTTTTTTCTTCTTATGTTTAGATTGAATTAAGGAGAGCTCCGATATTTGACAAATCCGCTAGCCATTAAAATGTATTTATTTATAAAAACTGTAAAATATTGAAAGAAAAATGTTTAATTGTTGTGGAAAGGTGTCATTTTTTCGTAACGACTCTACAGCCCTGATTATGATATACATTTTTTTATTATTTCAATCAATCATGTACACTCGCCTTTACAGATCGCTCCAAAGCGACGAGTGTACTAAATACAGATACAATACGATCTATACAATCAAGCTTTGAGATATATGTATGTATGTATGTACATATGTAAAGTCCTAGCCGTTCCAGAAACAACGGTCGTGAACTGTAGAACAAATTAAAAACACGTTTTGTTTAAAAATATAAAGGTATAATTTTGAATTTGAAAGTGTACAACCATTTGAGTGGTTCTTATTTTGCTGAAACGTTCAAAAAAAAAATACTAGTAAGTAGATATTTAATGTCTCTCGGTTTATTTTTTTATAGATGTAGAATTAATATATTTATTTATATGTTCATATGTATGCGTGTATAAAAAAATTAAAAATTTCAACTTAACCTTCAAATGGTGCAATTTACTTCACGTTATTAAATTGTTAAAAAATTATTACATATATTTATAAAAAAATGTATGCCAATTCTACAAAGGGATTTTTAAAAATTTTATACTATCATCGAGAGACTATTCTATTAGATGTGTACATATGTATCTATGTACATATGTAGCTGTAGATATTTAAAAATACATACAAGTACTTGTATACCTACACATTGAAATATGAATTAATTGCATTTAAATTACTAATGTATGTCTAATTGAATGAGTATATTACATACATATATGTATATTAAAATCGATGATAGCTCACCTTGACGATTGACGTCTCTTTATATCTATTAATAAAATCTTCGAAATCAATTTTAAATAATTATCATAGTATTACTCAATTTCTAATTTAATAAATACTTACAACATCTTTGCCGATTTTATGAATAAAAAAATAAAATTATTACTTTTATGATTGATTTGATTGAATCATTTTACTTATTCAATATTACAAATGTAAACTTGAATGATGTGTGATAGTTTATATTATATTCATATAAATATTAAGACAGTTTGAATTATCGATGATATTATGCATTTGAAATTTTACAAACGTCTTTATTATCTAGATATATTAAAAATATACCAATTAAATTTAGATAGGATTAATAGCACTACATTAATAAAAAAAGCATCATCCGTATATTTAGCTCGTAGATATTTATTTCATAAGATTTCATTGCATAGAAATAAAAAAATCATTTTTAATAATTTGAACTATGACACGTGGGGGCGTTTGATGCGAAAATGCACACTGCAATAAATCCGTGAATATTTTATTATATTATTTATATTGCATTGTAATAAATCACGCAACTATGTGCCGATGGCGAGGGGTTACATTTGATGTATGAATGTTTCAAGACATTGAAACGTTTCACTTTATGCGTTTTTTTTTTTAATATCTATAGTGCACTGTTGGCCAATTTGATGTGTGAATAAATGGCAGTTAAATCGGCAACGGATTACGTACATAGAAGGCCGCGAAATTGGCGTGGCGAATTGCGGCTCGATTGCCGACGGTTCGCGACCGGAAAAAGGCTCTCTTTGTGTGTCCGAAAAATAAGAAAAACAAAATCGAAGCGGTCTAGTGACTTTTGGATGATGCGACTCGCCAAAGGCGCGTTATTTATCGCCGATGGCTCTTTATTAAGGGTCGACGTTAACGGTGTTGTAAATTTTTAACGAGAGTGCACTTTATGCGGAAATTATTATTGCGAATGTCGTTTTCGCGGTCGTAAAATCACATGATATATATGCATATCGTGCGTCCCCTTTAATTGTTATATAATATTAATCGGTGTTATGCACGTCGGTAAATCCTCTCCGGTGAGAGATTTCGACGCCTCTGCTCGTCGAATGCTCTATACAATTTATTTCTTTTCGTTTCGAATGACGAATTAAGTTGAATATTGAAATAACGAAATTTTCAGTATATTATATCTTCTAATATATGATTTGGAAAGAGACTTTGTATGTATGTATGTATGTATCCTTCGTTCGTTCGTTCGTTCGTAGATCCGTGACGTCATCGAACAAAAGATTCGATTTTTTTTTTCGATTCATAGGCGCCGATTCGATTTTCGGGACGCAAATGCCCTTCACGGCAAATGCTCAGGGAGATGCAGGGGGCGTAGCCCTAGACGGTAAATGCTCAGGGGGGCGCAGAGGGCGTAGCCCTAGGTGGCAAAGGCTCACGGGGCGCAGAGGGCGTAGCCCTAGACAGTAAATGGTCAGGGGGGTGCAGAGGGCGTAGCCCTAGACAGTAAATGCTCACGGGGGTGCAGAGGGCGTAGCCCTAGACGGCAAATGCTCAGAGGGGCGCAGAGGGCGTAGCCCTAGACGGCAAATGCTCAGGAGGGCGCAGAGGGCGTAGCCCTAGACGGGCTACTACGGGCTATTTATATATATATATATATATATATATATATATATATATATATATATATTTTTTTTTTTAATAAAATGTTTACTCTTAGATTATTCATGTTTAAGCGGTTTATATTACAAATACCGAGCGAAGCCGGGTAATACAGCTAGTCTAATACATAATTTTGAAAGAGACTTTTTCTACGACGACAATTCAATTGGTTGAATATTATATTTTTTTCGATTTAAATAAATTGAATAAAAAAACAAATGAGTATTTACTATTACATTCGCCATATTTAAGCTGTTTATATTACAGATACTGAGCGAAGCCGGGTAAAACAACTAGTCTTGATAAATAATTTCGAAAGAGACTATTGTTGGTTCGTAAATCCGTGACTACATCGAACAAATGAATGTTCAAATAAATTTAAATAAAATAAAACTATTGAACTAAATTTAATAAAATGTTTACTATTAGATTGGCCACGTTTAAGCGGTTTATATTACAAATACCGAGCGAAGCCGAGTAAAAACTCTAGTGTAGTATAAATAAGTCTCAAGAAAAATGATGTGTTTTACATTTTTTACTGAGTTTATTTTGAAAATACTAAAAAAATTTGGAGAAATTTCATAATCCTATCTACGTTACATAGCTTTGACGTCATTATTGTCTAGTTTAAATTTGCAAATATGACTTTGTCGATGTGTTTTCAACAACATCTTCCGAGAATTGTCAAATGCGAAAGACGGTCAGTGTTTTTTTTACTGAGGTGTTTCACAATTATCATTTCTGGAATTGGGCATTTCAAGTAGATTTTTTTGCATTTTTGCAAATTTATCTGTGATAATTTGTACGATATACACATATAGTGAACCTTTTTATAAGGTTTTTATTTTATATTTTATAATTGTACGCCAAAATGTTTGAACCTCACTACTGTGTCGTGTTCGTATTAATTATTTGTGCTTGAACTATCCACTTTGTAAAATTAAGTGTATTTTAAATTCAATTAAAAAACCAGCACGAAAAGGCGTATTGTATCTAAACACGCAATGTGGTTTTTTTAAGGATTCAGATTTATTTAAATTTGATGCGCAATCATTATGATATCAGTCGTAGCCTCAAAGAAAAATAATGTTTTGTCAGAATAAAATAAAATAACAGCAAGGGATTACAATTTAGAGATATGTTTTTTTGCAGCTGAAATCTTCAGATGACCTTTTCAAGATCGTGATTAGATCGAATTATATACGCGAGTCCGATGTGTGTTCGCAATAAATCATTCGCTATGTCTTGTGCATTTTTTTTTTAATTTTTTTTCACGCTTCTCTTACCCCCCACAGGATTAAAATCGTATTTAATTGAATACCTTTCGCGTAGTATCGAAATCGGCGTGATAAACGATGGCATTCGGTAAACATTGTCTTCGGTAATTTATTACGATTATTTTTTGTTTTGTTTGTCCATATTCAAATGTGTTACATAATACGTGTGAGAAAATAATTACACATGCAAATGTATTCGTAGAAGTTCAATTTGGGCAATGTCGTGACTTTTAGTTGTGAGCAAACTGTTATGATCGGTATTGTGTGCTCTAACTTGCGTATTAAAGGATTTTTGGAATTCGCTTCGAAGATGTTCTTGGAAGACGATTTTATTAAGGGACTTATATTTTTTGAAATAATGAAAACAGAACATTTCGTTGGAATAAAAATGAACGGTTCACGTGTAATTATTTTTCTGTTTTATACGAAAAAGTGGTGGTCTTATGTAAATGCATTTCGAGAAAAATATAGACATTATCATTAGTATAGATTTTATATAAGCTTTGTACCGAGGTTTTTTTGCATAATGAGCTCTCGGTAGTCACATTTTGACTATAAATGATTTGTTTTTTTATCGTTTTTGCTTGTTTTTTTTTATATATGTACTTCCAACTTTCTAAGGCAAAAAAGGTCTAACAATCATCGTAAAATGTTTAATGTTGTATTTGATATTGTATTGAAGTATGTTATTGACGTTTTTATTTATTGCGATGTTTGTTTATTGAAATTGATTGTTTAGACGTTGAGAAAATTGTTTGCCATGTTCTTCATATGTTGAAACTGATGAATGATGGATTATGGGTTCATTTTTTTATATTATGATTTGTTTTTTAAATTTATGTATTGAGTAAATTAGTGCGACTTTTTAACTATAATAAAAAATCTGTCAGATATATTTGGTTAAAGTGAATTTACTTTTGCCATTTTGCGCAGAGTTATTGTATTTACGTATAATAAAGTAAATATCTATGTGATTGAGGATTAGAAGGTTATCAGAGGGCTCACGATGATAAATGGTAAATGTGGAATATAATTCAGGTGGATTACGGAATATCGTATTCTTACGTTTCGTGTTGAGATTCAAAATTTATAATTAAACCTTCGACCTTTGCTAATTAATCTTCTAGCATATTTTAGAATTTATTACATATTTTTCGTGAGAATCTTCAACCTCGAAGTTTTGGCTGATATATTATACGTATATATATATTTATGTACATATGTATCTATGTATATTATATACAGTCAAAACTAGTGTTTAAATGATTTATAGAAAATGTTTCATGAATAATTTAAAAAAAATTCGATCAACCGGAATAGTTCTTTTACTTATGTACAATATGCATCAATGCACTATTTTTGGATTTTTTCTCCTCTGAATTTGCTAATTGAATTGAGCTGAATCTTTGTTTTTAATTTTCCTCTGTAATTCAGTTCATTTGTTTGTTTTGATTATTATCTGAAAAAGTTCACATGGATTGTGTAAATTGCTTTTATACATTCTTCAGCATTTGAATGTGGTATGTACCATAATATAATGAAAGTACTTTCATCTGTCTGTTTGTTTGAAATGGAACCGTTGACTCTTCAGATAGCAAATTTGAATTATTCTGCTACTTGTTTTATTCATTCATTGAATATTTTGCATAGAAATAATATTTGGTAAAATATTTCAAATTGATAGAATTATCATTTATTCGGATTTAAATAGATATATTTGTTTAAATTGCCAGCTCTTACTCAATGTTACCAAATTATTATACATTACATTTTCTTGACTTGACTTACACCTACATATATTGTTTTATTTTCTTATCAATTTTTAGCAATTGTGTACTTTGCGTTGATCGCGTGAGAGACGTTGGCGTTTTACTTGATAGTAATTTATTTTTCCGTTTTCATATTAATGTAATAATTATACGTAGATAATAATTACTCTTCTTTTAACAATATTCCCCCTCATATTGATCATTCTTGTTTTAAATTTCTATTATTTGATTTTTTATTTTTTGTTATCTTTTCTTAGTAATAAATATGTATAATATTATATGTACATATATCCCATATTTTTCATTATTAAATGCTTTTATTTATTTTTGAGACTTTTTTGGTGTCAATGTAATAGAGTTTGTAATGCTGTTTGTTTCCTTTTTTTTAAATAAATATTTAGTGCATTAGTACATAGGTTGAATAATATTGTTGATAATAACTAATGAGATTGAGTTAACGGATCAAGGAAATAATTTACATAGCATTTGCATCCAAGAAGGTATTGCGCAATCGTAATATAATATGTACATATGTATACATATATGGTATTGGTAATATGTTTACGTGGAAGAGTTTGAATATAAAAACGATAATTATATTTCAGTTAACTGTCTTTCAATGGTATGTAAGTCCCTTTGATTTTTATTTCCTACGAGCGTTTTTTCATTGAAATTTCAACGTGTGGTTTATAAACACAATTGACGCGATACTATACCTAGAAAGCGCGCACACAAAGCCTTCGAGGGAATCGAGCGAATTTTCCAACCCGTCCTCTGTCCGGGAGGCGAACTTCTTCGGAGGGCCGGGCTTCGAGCGCGCGCGCGCCCCCGCCTCGTCTCGGAAAAGCCGCCACGCGAATTTTCACGGATCGGAAAAGCGGCTATGGAGGTGGTAGGCCAGCACACCGACGACGACCGGAGAGCGGCACGATGGTGGGGTATTGGCGAAGTGTTAAAGTGAGGTGGTGGAACGGCGCGCGAGCCAGTCTGTCGCCGGCCGCTGCAGCACCGGGCAGGCGTCGCGAACCCGCGGACACCGAACCGGGGGGTACTCTTCGGCAGCAGGGGCACTTTCGCTTTCAACGACATTTTCCAAACGCACGATTTAAAAATAAAATAAAATTAAAAAAAAACCCATCCAACATCCACCGTGCTTAAGTAAAACGATATTCGACCACTCAGTGCTGCCGAAGAACCCGAGCTATGGACGACGTCAGGCCTCGATCGATCTGCCGTAGGACTTAGTTTGCACCCAGTGAATGCACCCCAACTCCTCCCCCCCCCCCAACCCTCTTATAAATTGTATTGGATTTGATCGAGAGAACTGTATCGCATTCGGCGTCGTTGTTATAATATGCATGCACGCGCGATAACGAGTCTGTAAAGTGTTTGTGTTTGTGTTGTATTTATATTATACTACTATATTGGAGTTGTTTCTATTGGAGTCGACGGTCTTCGTTTCACTCTCGTCTTCGGTAAGTGTTGTTATCGGCAATGTGCTCAATTTTAATATGTTTTTTAATAAGTGTGAAATTTGATTGGGATTTTTTGTGTACGATCGAATAAATAAATGGCGTGCAGGAATTTACATACATATTTATGTACATATGTATTATTATAATAAAATTAATTTTGTTGAAAGAAATTCTCTTTGTATTTGTATGTTTTAGGATACTTTTTTTTTAAAAATATTTTAAGCATTTAAGTGAGGTATATTTAAAAATTAGAGCAGGTAATTACGTAAAAATTTAAACATTTCTTATTATGATTATGATCATATACATATAGTTTTTGTGGACCAATCAAATTATTTCGTTTGTAAATACTGAATAAACTGGAAATGGTTGTTAAGTAAGTAATTACGAATTTAACTCGTTATGCTGGATATTTTGTTCGGTTTTCGTTAGAATGAAATTTCAATACACTTTTTTTTTTTTTTTGAGAATGTTTAATCCAAATACATACTCTCATTTAATTAATATTAAAATTTGATGGGATCATTTCAGATTAAATGTCTAAGTTTTAATTTTGAAATTGTTTTAAATATAATTAAAATAATAAAATATGTAAGTATATTAATTGGGTGCTTGCCTACTTATATGGAATACAAAATGCAAGGCAGACGTGTTTTTGATGTGAAGTCAAGGATGAATTAAATCGAAATATAATGTAGTACAATTTATATTGTAGGTCAAATTCTGTAAAAGTCGTTGAGCTTAAAGATTTTAGTGTGAATATATTTGTTTTTTTATTTTATTTTTATATACATAAAAGGTGATTATTATTATTATACTTAATTATTTATTTTTTCGTGTCGTGTCAAACTCTCAGTTTCATACATTGGTTTGGTTTATGCGAACGTCAAAAGAATGTTTCGATAATAGAAATTGCCGGTAACATAATATAATATATGTGTGTTGAACTTTCTGCGCGATGATTCCTAACTAACTGGTCACAAAAGAGTCGTCCGTCGTCGAAATCTACTCTGGTGAAATGTACGCAAACCAGATTTATCGGTGTGCGCAAACGACTTCGACATGATCGTGTCTTGTACTATACCAATAACGTGTGTGTGTATATTATAAATCGTGTTTTTTGTTTGTTTGTTTGTTTGCGATAGAAAATGGTAAAAAATGTGCAAATTTTCACGGGAACGGGTTTCGCGCTTTGACGCTCGTCGATGTTTCTCGCACGCCGCAATGAAAAGTTTTGACGCGTTCGAGTCTAATGAATTATTTATGTGAAATTTAAGGTTTCATTTAGTGTCGATTATAAAATCAGTGCGTTTTTGTTTTAATGTTTCGCCTCGTGATCGCCGTTGTATGGTGTCTGTGAATATACGAGATTTACGTAAATTTTCATTCATTATGTCAAGTTCGCACCTGCACTCAATTTCTCCTCTGAAGTAAAAATTTGCATCTATAATATAATAATATGAAAACGACGTGAAAACGTTGAATGTTTTTCTTCTATTTTGAAATCGATAAAACATTTTTTGAATATGTATTTTTTTTTCGAAATTTATATGATTTAAACATGTTTATTTTTCACGTTAATGAAAGTTGTAAATTTCAATGTAGTACTGTTAGTATATTAAAGTTATTCATTCAAGGATATTTTAATATTTAATCAATTTTTTTATAAGTAAGGAAAACCATTTATTTAATACGAAAAATTTAATGGACGGATACTTTTACGGAATTTCTGAAAGAAAAGTGTATCATTTAAATAATAATAAACATTTTTAATAAATAGTCAAAATCATCGGTCTGTATATTCATATCGAGTAATTTTTTTGAGTGTACATTATAATTACTTTAGCTATAAAGTATGTAGTTTGACTTTTAAGCAAAATAGTTGACTTGTATTTATTGTAATAATCTAATAAAGTAAATGATTTTAGTGTATTCATATTCATATGCTTACTTTTGAGTGTAAATTATAATTACTTTAATTGAAAGTGTGTTGTAAAAAATCGGTCAAATGAAAGTGGTAGCCATTAAGTAGTTATATTCATCAATTTTTGTACATTTTTTTTGAATAGATTATATTATATTATTTATTTTTGAATAAAATCAAACGTTCAACGATCGTTCACAATGCACGTATGTATGTACATATGTATGTATATAAAAAAAAACGGTTCAAATTTTGCACATCACACCTTCAAAATTCAATACGCGTCGATTTGTTAACACCATACATAATTATCGATCGGTGAAAATTCATCGTTTTTTTTTTCGTTGTACACTTTTTTTTTGCCAGTTTCGTTCAGTTTCTGTCTTCGGAGCGCATTATCTCGGCATTACGGAAGCGTTACGAATCAAAATCGTAACATTGCGTAACGAGAGCGAATCGAACGGAAAGCGTAATATCAGATCCCAGTCTAGCCGTACCATTAAAATGGCATTATATTCGGAAACGTGATTCGGAAAATTTCGATCGATTTCTCCGGTGACACTTTTTTTTCCTTCACACAGATATGATATATGTATGGCTATGTAATTTTCAAAGACCTTGATATTATGTGTACGGCGAATCGCGAAAGCTTTTTTTATTTAATTATTTTTATTTTTGGCAAATCTACATACGTGTAGACTCGTTAGTGACCGTTTCGACGGTGATTAACATAATTAGCGTACACACACACACACACACACACACACATTTGAATATTAGCATATTCGGGATTCGCCAGTTCGCGTTGAAGTAATGCGAAAGTGTTGCTACTTTTATAGATACATATATGTAATGTATTTTTTGTAATTTTTCAATATTGTCGCCGTTTTGTCAGTGATATTCACTCACCTTGGTGTGGTGTTTGTGTGAGTAGATCCGTATTTATGTATGTATGTATGCACTTTCGAAAGAACCGCGAACGAAGGACAAGCTCGGTTTCTAGATAGCTACGAGCTCGTTATATCGGCGACCGTCTGACCTTTCGCACCGTTAATTATTCGACTCAAAAAACCGACGAAAAGCCTATATTTAGTACGGTCGATTATCAAATCTCGATGGAAAGGTCAGTTGTAATGGAGCTCGTTGCAGTATAGATCTCGTCAATCGTCAATTAAAGCGTTTAATTATAAAAAATGACGGTGTTTGTATATTAAAAAGTCGTATTGAATCCGACTGCATATTTGTGAAGTCGATTTTAAGATGCCTATTAATGATATACATATAGTATTTGTTTGTCGACAAAGAGAACGCCTAGTGAAGGTTGGTTGAATTGTTGACCTATTGAACTCGGGCGGTGCAATTTTCAATTATTATAAATTACAGCACGTATATATGTATAGCTAGAGAATCGATTCAGTGTGTACTTTACTTGCCCAAGTGTAGCGTTTGAATTGTTGTTTGCTCGGAATTCAGACTGGATTAGTATTTATTTCACAATCTATACAAAAGCATGTGCCTATGAGTATAAATGGTTGATTTGAATTTAAATACATACAGTAAAACTTGCTCAATTCGAACGCGGTTGTGTTACGAGGAACTTGTTAATTTGGTTCGAGTGTTTTCAAATGCATTATTATGACGAGTTCGATATGTGGATGTATTGCGAAAACCTAATTGGAAAATGGACACTTTTCAGGTGGATACTATTTTAAGTAAATTTTAACTCGTTGGTAATGATGAATGAAATATAGGAGATGATAAATATATGTACGTGAGAATATGTTAGTGAAATTTTTCCTTATTGGCTTAGATATAATGTTTTTGAATCAAAATTATTTAGAAATGATCCTTTTGTTTATAAACGAGTCCAATTACTGATATTACAAGCAATATTATCGTTCGTTTGAGTCTCGTAATAGCATAGTTTGTTTGAATGTAACTTATAAATAATCAAATCTTTATGATTATAAATTTATACACAGAAAACAAGCATGTATACGTGTTTAGTATATTTAAATCATCCTCACGACCGTGTATATTGACTCATGCTTTGAAGATTTGTTCCTTTTTTGTTTGCCTTATTTTCGTGTAAGTGTATCGTAAGGTCTAACATTCGGGTTCGTTGGTCTCTCGCGTCTCTCATACGAATTCGTGGCACGTCTCCTTTTTTCCCTCCATCCAACACGCGTCTCATCTTTAATTCCCGAGATGACGAGACGGGAGAGTCGTCGACGTCGTCGTCGTAACAGTTCGAAACAAAAAAAAATATATATATGTATGTATGCATTCGATACAATGGCTCTCATTATGTAATGTGCGTGAGAAATGCCTAAAAATATGTGCATACTTTGGTATATACATACATACGTATAATATTTGTGTGAATGTGAACGCGTACGGTTCGTGACAGTTGAATTTCTAAATGTATGCATGTATGTATAATATGTAGTCGGAAGTGAAGAACCATCCGAGATAGGTGGAGTGGAAAAAAGTAATGCAGGAAAACGCCTATGTAATGAATAGGAAGTGTTTAATGAAGCGTATGTACGGTACGATTCACGTGTTTTTGTTGTCGACGAAAATAACGTGAATGAAGATGTCGTTAGTGTGTTATGGGTCTTTGGTTCGCTATACATATGTACGTATGTATGTATGTATGTATGTATGTAAATAGACTTTTGTGTGTTTCTGAAATTTCAAATGTTTGTATGAATTTTCCGCTGTAATCACTATTTATTGGTTTGAATCTGGTTCTGGTTTTTCTATAGATATGGAATATTAGCGGTGGGCCTGATTTGACCAATTCTTGTTAAATGAATTATCCGTTTCTATACTTGAATATACATTGGCCAGCAGTATGTCTCGGTGGTTGGGTTTATGTTTAGCACCGAGAGGTTACCGGGTTCGATCCCGCGCTAATCTTTAATGCTGCAGGTCAGACTTGGATATTTGTGACTCCAAGTCGATTGTTTCCTATCAGAGTTTGCCAATTTATCTGATTTCATTGTTGAAATGGTTCTTCCATCAAATTGGCAAACACCACCCTACCCGCTATGTCACAAATATCTGTATTCGATTTATGTAGTGTGTAAAAATTTATGTACAAGTCTAAATCCATAGATTTCTCTATGGATTAATTAATCAATTAATTAACAGTTAATTTCGTGTTCTTCAGCATCTTGAAATTCAGTGATTTATATAATAAAAATGCTGCAATGTTTGTAATTGGCTAGGAAGGTGCGTTGGGGTTTGCCCGTTAGGCCTTCCTGGTGTATATCTATGTAAAAATAAAATAAAATATGTAATTTGTCATCAATTTTGAATAAGGTTATGTATATATTCAATTCATTTAAATAAATGTATTTAGTTCTACATATGAGGCGTTATATGTAGTTGAAAGTCCAATTTTAAATTCCAAAAACCAATATTTCTGTTTGACTTAATTCACAAATTTTTATCACTTCTCTTCATTTGATATATCCAGAATCTCGGAAAAGAGAAATAAACGTATTACAGGCCGCTAGTGTATTTTTGAATATCTGATTTTGTATGGAGTAAGAAAAACAGTATCATATTATAAAGAAACGAATGTGTTATTAATTAATTCAATTTAATAACACGTACATATATGTATTAGTAATTCGAAAATATAATGAATTTTTTAAACAGAACCGTAGGTACATTTATAAATCGATAACTTCAAATGATCGCACGTATGTATGTACCTACGAATGTTAAACTAAACGACTGCAATTTACCAAAAGCAACACACACACCCAAATTACAGTCATTATAGAAATTCACACACCACACTTAAAAACCTCCCACACGGCTGTACATAATTCGAATCTAGGAAGAGACCCATCTCAACCACTCGACACCTTCCAAAATCGTGCTTTCATCCAAGCGGAACCAACCACCCGGCGCTTCCCAGGTCGGCGCGAACTTTGACCGGCTTTCACATAAGTACGTGTGTAGGCATAAGCGTGCGCATATGTTTGCATGTATGCGTGTACTCACGACTCGCGAAAGACTTTCATCTTCGTTTGGAGGAGATTTACTCTACGAGAGAAGCTACACGAGTTTGCGTAGAGGCGGTCTTCAGGTTCTACTTTCGTTTTTGTCTCGGCAGCCTCGACAAGCGTGCTCTTTGGCTCGACGCGTTGCGCAATCCAGCATCTCGACCTAACACATCGGCTCTCGGCCTACCTTAATCGTGTCGCCGTTGTATCGAATATAGCGAATGAAACGACTCGTTCCATTATATTTTCTTGTGGATATGCCGTTTTCATATGTGTGTGTGTGTGTGTACATATGTACATATGTAGTTTCTCAATGGAAAAATCGTTCGAAAGAATGTCAAAGCGGTGTTGAATTGTGACGGTCGCTGCTTTCCTTCGTGTCGTTCGAGCTCTAGCCGTGTTTGTTTTGATTGTAAGGTATGTTGCGTTTTGTTCTGAGAATAGGTGTGTGTGTGTGTGTGTTCGCATTTTTATAGTTTCGTTAGACCATATTTGATTTTTAAATGCTTTTTATTATTACGAAATTATGTTCACAATACATCTTATATCTATTTTAATAGCTAACTGATCTACTGATCATTTTCTATTTCAAAATTTTAATTTAATTTGGTCAGTAATTAAATTTAATATTATATTATTCTAATGTTAATGTACAGCGTAATAGTAAAAAGAGCTCAAAAACCTAGTTAGACCATGTTGAGATGTATTATTTGTATGTACGATTTTCCGGAAAAATGGTTTTCATTTCGGTTGTAATTTTTGTATGTAAGGCTTGACGGGAAACTATCGAATGGATTTTTCAACTATCAACTAGGTAGGGTGATTAAATTTTCCGGGACTCAAAGCAGGATGTTCTAGCCCTCCCCTTGCCCCCCCCCCACTTATACAAAAAAAATATGTTGCACCCCAAAATAATTTTATAATGGTTTTTCTTCTCTCAAATAACCATTAATTAATTATTTATTAATAGTCATTAATTGTCGAGGAATTATATTTTTTTTCAGAAAGTACATTTCTTGTGCATTTGGGGAAATAAAAACGAGATAAAAAATTTGTGTAATGCATATTTGATTTTTATTTTGGAACGTGTAAAATTCAAAAATAAAATAACGATGAATTTTCTCGGTTTCTTTAAATTGCAAAAATTATGTGCAACGGATAATTTTTATTTCTTTAATTTTCATGTATTATTTTGTTAAGAAATATAGTTTAAGAATGGTATTTTGTTTAAAAGAAGAAAATTAAACAAGATAAAAAATGTAATATAATACAATATTGTATTTTACAGTTATTTTAAAATAATAATAATGGAAATAATAGAACACAGTCTCTTTAAATATTCTTCTGATTCAGAAATTGCGAAAAATTCCTTCGTCGTAATTTCTGATTCAGAATTTGCGAAAAAGTCACGTAAAAAGCGCGACGTATGGTCACCCCTACATATAGCCCTAAAGGTGATATTTAAAGGGATTTATAACCGATAGGATGTCTCACATTAATGTGATTTTGTTCATGATCTTCTTCTTGTTTCTTCAACGCTTCCAGCAACAAAAGCGAGTCGTTTTAGATTAAACAGAATTTGTTTTTGAGTTTATTGCGGTAGTAAAATAAATCATATATTATAATTTTAATTTAAATAAAGATCTGCATCAATGCTGAATTGTACCTACATATATGTACATATGTTGAATACATTATAATAGGAAGTGGTAGTTTAATTTAACATTAAACGTGTTACGACTCGTATTTTTCACCAGGTCATAATCGGAAATGTTCTATTGTACTTACAACATCATTCATAATTTAATGTTATGATTTTGTTTTTGATATACGTATTATTTTTCATTCTGTTCGCATGACACCACTTTTAAATCGACAATTAAAAATTCTAAACGGTCATTGTACGTAGCTAATTATGCTTCAATATTCGCTATTTTTGAAGCGGTAATATATTACGTCCAAAATCAATATATGCAGTATTGTATACATGCAGATTTTTTAATAACATAACATGCGAATCAACAGTTACGTGTCGTGGCGACGCTAATTGATCGTCAAACTGTTTGGTTAGTTTTTTTTTTTATTATCATCCTCTTCGAAAAGTCTCTGAATGAATTCTTCAAACAACAAAAACAAATCATATGCAGTTTTTGCGACGGCCTCAAATGTACGTATGTGTGTCTGTGTATTTTTGCCGCACACCTGTCGTGACGATATCCGTTAATTGTTAATTAATTGTTAGACACCATCGTCTTTCGAAAAGCAACACGTGAAGCGTCCGCTCCTTTCATTGCCACGATTGTTGTTTTAATTTACATAATAACAAACAAACGCATTTGCATATATGTAGCTCGTATATACGTACATAAACATAGATGTATAGGTGTCTAGAGAAAATCTCGCACGATTGTCTCGCACAATAAAAGCAAGGGTGGGTCGTTTATTTTTTTTTTATATTTTCAACGGTTCAATTGAAAATCACGGTCGTCGGGGTCGTCCGATTGTTCCGTTACGCAAGCGGAATAATAAGAAAAAATATTTAAATGAAAAAATTGAATCAAAAGCGACCCACGCTTTCTTTTGACCGCACAAAGGCGGCCATTACACGTTCATATAACACTTTCTTCTTCCGAATCCCGCGGAACACGCAAGGCCGTTTGCCAATTACGCAATGTTCATTCGTTCGCCAACTGTTGATTTAACCTTACATATGCATATACCATGTGTTGATTTTGACAATGGATTATGTCACGTGTGTGTGGTGTGTTCAGATCAGCGGGGAGAGTGTCGTTTGTGGTGAAATCATATTGCGATAGTTATGTATGTACATATATGTAATTGTTCCGTTGACATGTTTTGATTTGATTTTTAAATGCTTTTTATTATTACTAAATTATCATTTTATTAATATTTTAATAGCTACTGATCTACTGATCATTTTCTATTTTACAATTTTAATTTAATTTTGTTAGTAATCATAGTATTATATTATTATAATGTTAATATGTACAGCGTAATAGGAAAAAGAGCTCAAAAACCTATTTACAAGTCTTATAAATGCTCATAATACATCTAATACATAATATTAATTAAAGACTCTCTTAAGTCGATGACCTCAAGCACACTGTGTTTAGGTAATCTGTGTGTTATACCTGAAGGGTATAGACATTTTGTTGTAATCACCGAGACTCTTCACAAGTGTGTTAGTATGGTTATTAGTGATTCTGTCATAGAATCTAATGGTTAGTTTGTTAGTAATGTCTGTAACAAACGGAATATTATTTATGGCATGTAGTTTTTCCAAGTTAGTATATATGGGTGTACTATAAATTATTTTTAGGGATATATTTTGTATTATTTGGAGTTTGGAAAGGTTAGTATTTGAGGCGTTCCGTTGACATGTTTAATTTGCGGTGATATGCTTTTTGTTATACAGAAGTAGGTAAATGGCTTTACGAAAAAGGATTCGATCCATTTGTTTAATATTTATGGTGTATAAAGGGCCTAAATACACCGAGTGGGACGTGGTACGTGTTTTTTTTTTATACTTTTAAACATGTGAAAAAAACGCTGCATCCCTAGCCCATATACATGGTACACAGTCACAAAAACCACCACATGGAGTGTTTTCGGTGATATTTTATCCTTGCTTGACAGTGATCGATGATGGTGAATCCCAAATTTGAAGAAATGTAGGATAAACGTGGATATGGAAATGCATACACGTGCGACCTCCCAAACATGTGCATTATGCACGTGCAACTACACCCGAATTAGGTTTGGGGAACACCCACTGTCTACGGTCACAGCGGGAAACCAAGAACATCCTATACCACTCAGTGTGTTTTCACCTTAACTGTAGTAGGAATTTTGCAACTATTGGTGTGTTTTTTATGTTGATAAAAAATGATTCATGAATCTGCCGCTGTCGAATATCACTCTTATGGGTTGGATCTATTTTGTAGAACCATGTATATTTATATATGTATTCTTATATAAAGGGATTGATCGCCGATGCAAATTGCTGACGTCTTATCTAAATATGGCTTCAAATTTAATCAATTTCTTAGTATTGTGATGTTTTTTTAGGTTATTTTAAAAGTTAACGTTTATGCAAGTTTTTGAATTTTATATGTAGAATTTGACCTGTACTAATTCATCTCCAGTATTTATCCACTGATTGTTTATTTAGTTACTAATTTTTATGATGTTTGAATGGAGACTAATTATATGAGTGTTTTTTGTGTATTTATTTGAAGAATTTTTATCGAACCTAATTGTAAAATTATGGCTTTATTTGTCATACGTCTGTCTATACGCGTATGAAGAATATCAATCATTTTTTTCTGAAGTGGTTTGTAAATGTTCAAACACGTTTAAAAATATAAATGAAATTGGATGTACATATTAAGAACTTCGTGGTTTGTTTGTCAAATTTGCTTGTTGAAAAGCAGCTATCGATTTTCTTTTGATGTTTTTTCTATACTTTTCATCCGACTTTTGCATTTATCAATTGAGTTTTCACGACGCTAACAAGCTGGTCAAACATAGCACCTTTGCAAGGCGCTTTCAACTACCCAACATACTCGAGTGTCTTTGTTAAAAGTCTCCAAACAAATGATAATACATCGCAGTGTAAACATCAGTAGAGGCAGTTTTGCACACCATTTGCACGTAAGAATAATCCGTTCTGCAAACCGAGCCAATGAAGTACCCGTTCACCGAACAATGAAAGTCTCAATGCGACATTCGAGTACATTCGTCGTGTAACTTTACTCTAGATTGCTATTTAACCTTTACTCGGCCGCAGTCACCGTTCGCTGACTATTAAATTTCGATTATGTAAAAGGCCGCGAACCGAAGGCGAAAATCGAGAGAAATCTCTAACGGGAGAGACAAATTATGTGAAACGAACTCAACATCGCCCGAATGCGGTCATTGTTGTTGAACAACCAATGTTACCTATTGTTATATTATATGTACTTACGTTGCGAGATATAACTTTCGCCTCGGGAATCAACTCGTCGACAGTTCATACATAATATTATGTTTGTTAAAAAAATCGACAAACATTGGTCATGAAAAGGAAATGAAATTTCGTACGAAAGGAAAAGTAAGCAACATTATCCGGACCAGTGGTTCAATTCAATTTTTCAGTTCAGCAGACCAGGTCGAGATGCTTCGACGGTCCCGACTAAGAATCGATTACGATTCCTGTATGCGGTGTGTGTCAGAGAATTTGCCGCTAGGATGTGTTGATTATGTAGTTCAGTAGTTTTGGGTCAGGTTTAGGTTCTCGAGGAATGTGGTGGTGCGAATTTGCAGTCTGTTGTGACGTCGAGAAAGGAGTCTGTGTTTCGCGATTTAGATCGATTTCTGTGCACATTTTCCGCGCTTTTGAACCAGTTGTGAGTGACAATGGCATTGACTTGGTGGTAGGTAGCCTTGCGATTTTGTCGATGGATTTGTATGTGTGTGAATGTATGTACGTTCACAATCCGGAGCAATATGCTTTTTAATTCGGAATCGATACTGATCTGTATGTTTTTGTGTTGATTAATATTTTTGATCGAGCGATTTCTATACAATGTTTTTGTGTGTATTGTGTCGCCGAGTCAAAATAATCTTCTATTTATACCATGCTATCGTGATTTATTTTAGACGTGTTGCAATAAAATGAAACAATGTACGTAGTTCTTTTGGTAAGCTTGAGTTATATCTATGTATGTGGTGTTGGTACGATGTTTTTTTTTAATAATTTAGATTCGGTGACTTCAGTATCTGATTATTCCTTTTGTTCTTTCATCGATGATGATCATGGGGAGTATTTTCTTTTGTATTGTATGTTGAATTTTCTTTCATATGATGGACTTCAAACTTTCAGGTCCAAAAACACTATTCCTGTTTGATTTCATTCACATATTCTTTTAATTCGACATGTCCAGAATCTCGGAAAAGCAGAATAAACGTATTACAGGCCACCAGTATTTTTAAATATTTAATGTTTTGCGAGATATTTCTCGAAATGAAGAAAAGTGGCTTTCAATATGACGGCTTTTAATATAACTTTCAAATATAGCGGCTTATGTATAACATGTCATAATATTTAGCTATCCTATCCTTAGAGACTTCTGGTTTTTTAAGAGACTTTGTCATTAACTCTAATAATGATTTCCGAGAAACTGGAGATAATTCAGAATATCTACATGTATGTAGATTGAGAAATTCGAATTATTTTATTTTGCTGAAACTTTCGTATGTAACTTTGGCAGTGAATGTGTTTAGTTTGATGTTGATTTTTATATTTAACGAGTTGATCAATCAATGTAGTGCATTATACTGATATTTATGCAGAAACGCTTTGTTTACAATATATGTATGTATGTATATATGTATGATATTATACATAATATATGATTAAAATCGTTTGATCTCACGTGACCTGTCATTATTTATACGGAGGATGCGTAGGCGTTGAATTTTATATGCAAATCCGTATTTTATACTTTCTCAATAGCAATAAACTTGTCAAATATGCATATACACACACAACAATAGATCAATTTAAAGTCTCGCTATTCATTCAAGGGTTAATAAAGCGCAAACGAAAGGCGAATCGAAACCAGCAATACCGGATTTATAAATTTAAGTAGTTTTTTTAGTATATATGTATGTATGTATACTTATTTCAACTGTTAATTAGTTTTCGTACTAGTATTGTAATACGACTTGTCATTGATATTTTTGTAGCTGTGAAGGTTGACTGTTGTTTTAATATTATTTGTTATTTTTTTTTGTACTGAGCCGACTGACTGACTTGCAAAAATATGCATAATTTTTTTTGACACTTTGTAGTTCAAGGACACTTTCTCTTCTTATATAAATGTTCTAATATATGTATATATATATATACATACATATGTATATAATATATAGCAACTGCATATTTACACACATTGAGAGTGCAATGACGTCGTTTCGTGACGCGATGCACTTTCGTCGCATCGGAGAATGCGTTTAATTGCATTTCGCCGTTTTATTCGACGTTGAGATGCTTCAGTTGACTCTTTTTTGTGTTATTTATTTATTTTTGAAAACTGAAACTTCTTCTTCACCTTCGAAATCTCGTTTTGAAGTACTTAGTGTGTACGAATGTAGAGCTAGGTCGAAGCAAACGCTACGAAAGGAATGAGTCAAATTACTCGCCCTTGCGGCTCTCAAACTTCGTTCGGTTTTTGTATTAATATATATATATTTTTATTGCGCTATCTATGTACGCTGTGCTTTTGATCCGAGTTGAAAAAGTTGATTGGAATCGATCTAATTGTCATTCAAAGTCAGAGCGCGATGCAAATTAAGTAGATTTTGAGCTGGATAGCGACGTGCGTTTGTTCAATTAATTATATATTATTTAAAATGTTTTTACTTAAATTCAATTTGGATCGCGTTTATTTTTTGAATTGATATTCATAAATTTATTTTTATAAGGAGAAGTGTATTTATTCCAAGTCATTGTATTATTGTGTAGGTATTGGTAGTGCAAAAAGATTGCGTATAATTTAAGTTTTTGCCTTCGAATTTCATTCAATTTGTGTTTTTTGTACTCTGATGTTATTTGAGAATGTTTTAAGTTTATATTTGAATTAAAAAAGATTGTTCGATTTAGGCAATGTGTCATTCAAATTTATGCAAATCGAATGTAGATAACAGAGTGCGTAATATTACTAAAATAAATTGTAACAAAAAAAAGCATATTAATGTTAATATTATAATTTTTTAATGTGATTTAAGATAAGTGTGACATAAAAAATGTTGATTTTAATCCGTCAAATTGTACCGCAATGCAAATTTTAAGATAACAACAGCATGCGTTAAATGTGTCTAAATGGTGCATTATTTAAATCAGGTCTAATTAAATTTTGACAATAGCTCATAGAATATACATAGATGGTGAGTTTTTATGGTGATTAATTTTGCGACGAGGAATGTTTTTAAAAAATTGTATAATCACATGTGCACTAGATACTCGATGTCGAACGGTAAATTCATTTCGACCGATACAAAACGGTGACATCACCGTTGCAATTTTGTTACAATTAGTCCGAAAGAGGTTAATACCACTGTTAGAAATAAATTAAGGTCGTCAACTATCGTGGATGTCGTATCGAATTTGTCGTCGCTAAATTACACACATATGTATGTGTCTATGGACACACATTTATGTATGCTCATGCATGCAAATCGCAATAATATACATACATCCAAATAATCACTTTTTAATCAGTCACCGAATGACACCAAAAAATTGACTTGATGACAAATCTGAGATAAGATATGGCAAACGCGGTCGGTTCTGGAGCACGTGCGTGAAATGCAACCGTTGCACAAAATCGCATTTGGGTCAGCGACGATGCGCATCTTCGCCCAAGTATTTGCACGTACTCTTGTACGTACGCTAATCATTCGAATGATTTTTTTTTTGATTATTAATCGAGGCTTTTTTTCGCTGATTTTGAATTTTTCACATTTAAGTATATGTATTTTGATCATTTTGCGGTCAAAATCTGTCGTGTTGAGGTGCTGTAAGAACGTATCTTGAATACGAAGACAATCAAGTTGATATCAGTGAGTTTTTTTTAAATATAAATTTTTTTATGGATCGTAAATTTTAAATGTTTTGTTAAATCAATGGTGATTTTGTAATGTTTTTTTTTTAATGTATGTGTGTATATATCGTTGAATGCTTCGACTTCATTTGAACGATTTGAGTTTGTATAGGATGTTTAATGTTTAATAATAATGTTATTTATTTATAACTAGCTGAACCCGGCATACGTTGCAATGCCACAATAAGGCAAGCAATTCCCGTTCCCGTTTCTCGTTGTGTTTCCATAAGTGAATGCTTCAGTTTCAAATTGATACTTAATAATCGAATTAAATTGCAGTAATGATAATTTGTCGGAAAAACGCAGGCAGCGAACACATTTGAAATTATTGCGTTGCAACGCCAGTCATTCTCGTTTCCGTTCCCGTTTTTGGGCGATTTTTTTTCACAGTAATCTTCCCGAACATGCATACAACAAATCCTGAAAGTTCCATCGTAATCGGTTCAGTGGTTTAGGAGCCTATTCAAGACACACGGACAGACAGACCATTGCGGGCATACACACAATAACCCCTGTAAATTTCATTGCAATCGGATGAATGGCATAGGAACAGATAGATAAACAGACAAACATTGAAAATTCGCTTTCTATTTGCTATCGTATTTAATTCTATTGTACGGGATTAAATTCCGGTGAAAATCACGTATTTTATTGGGCAGTTACATACTCAAATTGATTTTATAATAAATGGTTAGTGAATAAAATTAATGGTTGGTGTCATTTGTTTACAGGTTTGATTTTGGTCACTATTTGAAATAAATAGTGAGTTTATTTTGAAAGTTTGTTCTTAATTTGACATATGAGGTTGTATTGTATTTATTGCGCATAATGAAATGATTTTTTGAAGCTGGAAAACATGTGAGATATTTTCTAATTTTATACAATGGACGTGTTGATGAATCCATTAAACGTTTTTACTGATAAAATAACTCTTTTAGAGAAATTTTTAGATGTCGTTTAATTGTATCTATTGTGTAACAAATATAAAAGTGTAATTAATTTCAATATAGATTGTTGTAAAAGCTGTGATTAATATGCGACAAAACTTTTGAATAATTTCATTAAAAATGATTCTGCATGCGTCGTAAATTGGGCATATATAATAAATCAATTTTGATTAAATGCATACACATTTTGACAGTGGCAGTGAATGTTTGAAATTATTTTATAATTGATATAATCTGTTGTTTTTTTTATTAACACTTTTGCATTCGATTGAAGTAAATTGGCTTTGATAGTGCCGTTTGTTTGATTGGTTTTGTTATGAATAGTGTTAAAAAAAAAGAAATCGATAGTTTCCTTCACGGAAAACGTAAACGTTGCACGATTTTTGTTTCCGTCAATTTTTTACAAGTTTTGCCAAGTATTTTACATGTTTTTTTTTTGTACGATTTACAATCGATTATACAACACTTAAAAGATTGAACAAAATCGTGATCTGAAATCGATTTTAAATCCTTGAAACGAAGCTTTTGATTTCACTTCGGGCGCCGTGCGGTTCGAAGAGATTCATCCAATTTCGGCAAATCCCGTTTCAATCGATTTGGTAATTTTCACGTTTTGTATACATTCTTTGCTTTTTTGTTTTGGTCAAACGGTCACTTTCACTGTCAGTCGTTCGCATAAAACGGCAAACAATTGTGTAAAGAGGTCTGTCTTGGCGTCTCTCGCGTGAAAGTTTCAGACGACGACGACAATGATTTCGCAACAGCTTTGACCGTCAACGAAAATAACAGTTTCGTGTCATAATATTTGCCTACGACCGATTTGGACCGAATCGTACCGGTTTCGCGCAAATGAATCTTCGTCCGTTGAAATCACTCGGAATCGGTTCACGGAATTGGAGCATGCTAAAGATGATGATTTGATATGTATGTACCTATTTCGTTTTGTTCGAGGTGGATGCGTTGCCATATTTGAAGTGCCCGATGACATTTTAGCATTAAGGTCCGTTTCTTTGTTGTTCTCGAGTGAAAGGTAAATGCCGAAAGGTCAATAATGTGTGCTAATCAATGGTTTTGTCGATTCGATTTATCAAAACTGCGAATAATATGTATTTGTAAAATTTGAGTTTGTTTGTTTGTGTAACTTTCTCTGCTTATAAAATTGTATTGAAAGTAATTTAATAGGTTATGAATATTGTGTGTGTGTGTATATGATTTTATTTGAATTTGATCTGTGGTCTGTTTCCGGTGTTGATTTTATTGCGGTTGTTTGGTATATATGTATATGAATAGCTAATGATCAGTGTTTCTGCAAATATTAGTAATCAATCATTTCGTTTGGGATTATTTGAATATTTAGCTATTAAGTTAAAGCTACGTTCGATTACGTCGTGTGATATATCAACGGCTAGATGACTTTTTCAATATAATTTGTTAAATAAATTTATCCTATACTTTATATTAATTACACAGAGCAACAAATAATTTATCGGAGCGGAAACTTTACGAAGTTTTACCCACTTAATTCGAATATGACAATGATTCAATGACTCTCGTTTACGATATACATATGAGCGTTTAAAAATATGGTCAATTTTTACCGATTTTTGACTTTTGCAGTCTTTATTTCTAAATTTAGTATTGATGTGCCAAAATTGAGTAGTGAAATCAATAGTCAGATGTTTTTTCTATTAATTGTGATTTTTTATTGTTTTGAAATATTTATAATTAATTATCTAGCAAATTTTAAAAGTCAAAAATATGCTTTTTTTACATATTTTTTCCGTAATAGTATGAGCTAATTTTGATAATTTTTCGTTTATAAGAATAGGTATTTACTGTCAATATTTTGAAATGTACTAGTTTGAGTGGCTTAATTTTATATCAAGCTATCTTTCTGTGTGAAATCTCAATCCGCAATAAAGTTATTGAAGAAAACATCTTAAAATTTCTACCGATTTTTTAAACTTAACCTAACCTTAGCTTGTCGATACTAAATATTATGCCAAATTTTTAATTATAATAGAAGTTTTATCGTCAGATTTAGTACTGCGTATATTATAATGGATCTTTTACTTTATCTATTGTTCATACCGAGTAGGTATTACATACATACGTCAATAGTAAAAGTATTGTTTTCGTGAGAAATTTCGACCTCGGGAATTTCGACCTTTTAGTGATGAACCTTATCATTAACATTTCCGTCCTTTCTCATGATCTCTATCTATGTACATACATCGCTTTGAATTTGAATTGAATTGCTAAAATATATAGCGGAATCTTGGTTCATTGTAGTCTTCATCTTATTTCTTATAGTATCGATGAAGTTAAAAAAAATTATACATACGTACAAAGACAAAGCAAAATGTCAACTTGGAACTAAATTAATGTATGTAATTCACATTAATAACTTTGCAAATAAAAATAATTGACATTCAATACAAGATTCATCAGTATTATTTCATCGTATAGTTAATGGCTCAATTTGAAAAATATTCACACATTATAATTTTTTAGATAAGAATTAAAATAAAAATGTATATTGTCGAAAGCAATTACTATCAGTCAAAGCACTAATTTGAATTCGGATATTTGAAATACATAATATACAACATAATAGGTATAATATAAATGTCGATATCTAATATAATAAATCCCCCATTCACCAAAGTCGAAAGACAATCAACACTATATAGCCGCGGTGTCATTAAATAATCCGAAATATATAAATTGCATCGTATGCAAAAAATAATAATAACAATCCAGTCTTCTAGTCTCGTTCATTTTTGCACGTCGACTCTCGCGCATACGATTATGGACATTGCGATTATTATTATCATCGAGATACGTCAGGTGTCGTCAACCTTGAAGAAATAAAAGCGAACGTACGGCAATATGTTTATTTATTGAGTGTTTTTTTTTTTTTTTTTGGCTTTTTATTCACAATTTTACGATTTGAAATACAATAATAAAAATACATCTAAACACTAACGATGTACAAATCGGCACAACAAAGAAGAAAATCAATGATTTTTACAATTTGTATTTATTATTATACGCTTTTGTTTACACGCGTCGATTATCGTGCGAACGGCGATGATGATTCTCCGGTGATTTATCACTATCGTCGCGTCTGCTATATTATGCTGTGTGTAGTGTTATTGTGTGCACGCTTGTGAAGAAATAAATATCTTCGGTTTGACCTATGGTGATTTATCTCCGGTCGCCAAAAGCCATCAATATCAATGAGCAAAAATTTCCAAAATGCAAACGATTAGCATTAAGACTTGACAATTATGCGTTTTTTTTCCCCCCCGCCGGGTTTGGGTGCCTTTCCATGTATAAATATTAATATTTTATCGACGCATCGAATTCTGAGCGATAATTAATTTATGTGTTTGTTCGGCTCGCCGTGGATTTGAGTTAATTAATTGATTATTCTTTTGTTGTGTTGTTTTGGGATGTTTGATCGGTTCGCTTTGGTGATTTGTGTTTGATGATTTTAAACGGGAAATTATCGTATGTGACAAGGCTCAACAATCGATTGTGGAACGATAAGAAAAGGTCGAATCAAATGATAGAAAATTAGTTTTGAGCTTTCGTGTATAGTACACTAAGATCAATGTAATGGTTGACTGTTTTATGTCAATTTCTTATGGTGAAGCACTGCTCTTTAAAAAATGTATGTGATAATAAGAGGTTAGTAAAAATGGGTTGAGGATTTATTTATAGTCATGTTAAGGTCATCGACTATTTGGGTTTAAGCAGAAAATAAGAATATGAGCCCTGTGACGTTGATGAGTATCTTGTGTGGCCTCGATGATGCTCCCGTTCAATACTATATGATAACAGCATCTTAATTACGCGTCAATTGACTTTATTGTATTACCATTTTAAGTGGTCAACGACTTGAAAGATAATATTAAACTTCCTGAATTGTCTTATTAAAATTTGTATTTTATAAATGGTATAACTATTGTGGAAAGGCCAAATACTAATGAATAATAGATATATGTAGGTAGCTCAGCTCATATGTAAAAAAACAATAGGTTTTGTATTGAAATTTTTTGGATAGAAAAAGTGATATTCTTTATATGTACATATGTATGTATGTATATGCTTTACAAGGCACCCTGATAAAGCTACACACGACAATGCCGCGCCGAAGAAACCGCGCACGATAGTACGGGGATAACACGGGGGCAAAAGTAAAGTCCTATATATTATAACTAGTCACCGGACCCAGAAGGTGCCGCGTATTGTTCAAAGGTTGTAAATGCATTGTTAAAGATTTGCCGAACCTTTTTTACAAAGGATTTACAACAATGGATCAATGTATAGCACTGTGACTATCCTACCTCTAATTATAACATACTCATAAAAAAATAAAAACATACTCATAATTAGAAATTGGAGTCACGTGAGCCTAATTTATAGATCTTTCTATATATATATTTTTTAATTTAATAATTTAAAAAAATATATAGAAAATTCGTGATTTAGTACCATTAAAACTGAAAATTTTAATACAACAAGATATTTTAACCCACATTCAACACATCACTTCAATACGCCCAAAGATATTGCTGATGATTTTCATTAGACTAATATTTCTTCACAAAGCTCTGTTTGATCAAAATAACTATCATAATGTTGTATAAATAAAATTCAGTACATTTCTTTGAATTTGATACGCTTATTTAATACCTATTTGTAATTAAAATACATATATCATCGATAATTGAATAGATCTAAAACTATAAATAGATGTAAATATAATACAAATTTTATATGCGCCATAATGCCATGACGGCACCCCGACAAAACTACGTACGTCAATGCCGCGCCGAAAACCCGTGTTCGACAGTGATGCGCCTACATAGCCGCGCAGGACAAAATTAAATTCCTAGGTACTATATTTCACAATTAGACATTGGAGTCACGTATGCGCGAAATTAATAAAAAAGTTTTTTGAAAGAGCCTTATTGGACTTTAAAAAAAAAAATAAAACAAATTGATTGCTCTAAAACTGAAAATGTTAATGTAATATGATATTTTATATATATATATATTATAGTCACAGTGCTATCCATTGTTCCATTGTTGTAAATCCTTTGTAAAAAAGGTTCGGCAAACCTTTAACAATGCATTTACAACCTTTGAACAATACGTGGCACCTTCTGGGTCCAGTGACTACATATTATATATATATATATATATATATATATATATATATATATATATATATATATATATTTACCAACAACCTCGCTTGGTTATTGTTAATTCATTTTGTAGTTCTATTTTGCGCGGCATTGTCAGCGTGTCATTGATGGGGTTGTTCTGCACGGTTTGACGTGTCACCGACATACACATATCAATCATCTAATTTATGATATTTTGCATAGTTTCAACTTGTAATATCAATCATTTCTTTTAGTGTATCTAGTCTGCAGAAAGTTTGCGACACACCTCCACGCAATTTTTTCAATCGTTCGATACAAATAAATATAATCAAATTCAATGCTCGCACATTATCATAAATCAATCGCAAAATTTCTATCACATTAGAATCCGAAACTACATTCTGGCGAGCTTGCATAACAATTTCCGTTCGATGCAATAAATTTTCGATTAAATCTTCAGCTTATTGTAATCGCAATTACTCTATTATCGCGATGGGTTTGTGTGTGTGTGTGTATTTTTATGATATAACGACGCACAGAAGGTGTTTAAAGACGTCGAATTCGTGCGGTCTACGAGATAATTTGAGGTTTAGCCTCTGCAGACGCAGCCGGAAACCGCAAATAGTCGCAAAACTGGGTTGACGCGGCTCGCGCGCCACAGTTTCGGCGCCCCTGGCCGCAAAACCGGGCTCGGCGGCCTTATATAATCCGACTGAGCGCGGTGAAAGTCACATTTTAGAATTACAACGACAACACTATCCTGTATTATACGATAGTATATACTATGTATGTTCTTCATAAATGCAGCTTCACTTTTTCACTTTTTGAGGCTTAAAAAAAAATAATTTGGACGTAAAATTGCGTAAATTCGCGAGGTATTGGCCAAAAATGTGTCGTATTGGCCAAAAATGTACAGATCGATGTGTATTTTAAATTATTGATTACATTTATATGTAAGCGTTTTAAGGCGGAGACACATTGAATCGTACGGTATGGTATGCTTAGGTAGACTTCAGCTGTGAATGGGGGGTGACTTCATGGCATTGTTAATTCGTACGAATATGATTATTTTGACACATTTCTTCAAATACGGGAATCATCGCTATCTACAAAATTTTTCATTCATTTATTTATTCAATTAGTTTTAAAACTTTTATTAATATTGTGTTTTTTTTCGTTGTTTTATTGTTCTATTTATAATATTATTGTTCAATGGTCCTTGTTAAGTAAAGTAAATAAATAAATAAAGTAAATGTAAAGTAAATAAATCAATAAATAATAAATATATAAAATATCACCGAAAACACTTCAGGGGGGTGAGTTTGCGATAGAATATATTGAACGTGCTAGCGCTTTTCTTACATGTGCAAAACTATCTAAAAACCTTCAAGGTTTTCTTTTCCTTTCTTTGTATTTTAGACAATTTTCCACATTATGTATTGCTTTGTAGTTTTCTAAACCGATTATGGAGTCCGCTTAATAAATTATTATTTTTTTCGGGAGTTTGGACAGCCCTTAGTTAGACAATGACAGTTATTGAATTACTATTGTTGAATGTTTGCGCTTATGAAAAAATTAATTACATAATAATAAAGGTCAAGGATAAAAAATACATGTATGTATGTACATATGTTTGTATGTATGATTGTCTGTTTTTTTTTATAATATATTTTTTTAATTCTGTGCGGTCAAATATTTATTCGATTTTACTTTAAAGGTTTTATTATTTACTTTATTTTGAGCTCAAGTTCGTTCGAACAAATCTACATAGTCGTGTATGACTTAATTTGGTCAATTTTAAGATATGTAGATTCAAGGTTTGGTCGTTTTTGCGCAGGTCAGTATCGCTCTATCTGGTTCAGGTCAGTTCTGATGTAGTAAAATTAGCTGATGTAGCAAATCGATCTTTATTTGTACATACATACATACTGTATAGATAATGTATATTTAAAACAAATTCAACATTATCACAGTTCGCTATTCACACAATCGATTCATTCAATTATAGAGTTTATTTCTTAAGATTCTGGTTATGAAATACATTCATATATAATATCATATCTGCACGTGTATTTTAAATAGTAATTAAATAAGCTCAAAAAGAGAATGAGTGAATTAAATAATTTTTGGCGTAGATACCATATTATTTTCGCTATAATTTATTTATCAGTTCAACGTATCGCGTACGCGAAATTTCACAATGCCATAATTAATCATTTTGGTTTTTATTTTTATTTTTTGCACGCTTTAATATTACACTATACACGGAGTTAAACGGATTAAATTTGCATAAATTAGCCGAAAAAGTGCATTCGCATATTGAATTTGCGAAATCGCACAGCGGTCGGTGCAAGCGGTGTAATTCGTCGGATCAAAAATCATATCTACTATTACATTTGTGGAAATATTTTTATATTAATAAATATCTCATTTTGAGTGTAATTTGATGCGTACATAATTTTACATAGTATATTTTTTATTAGGAGAATTTACTTTAATAGAAGGTACTTTTCATTTTATTTTTTGTTACAACAATTTTGTGAATTACCTAATGAATTTAGTTTCTCAATATACAGAGAACTTTTCGAATTTATGTGTTCTCTTTCGTTTCATATAATCTTATATATAAAACTGAAACGACGTCTGTAATTCGTTTCCGATTGGCTGTCGTCAAAGTCGATTCTGATTGGTTTGATTGTTTTCATTTCATTTCCATTTACCGAGCGAAGCCGGGTAGCACCACTAGTTTGATTTTACATTGCACAATTATTTAATTATTAATATAATGTATTCGAGAATTAAAAATATATTTGAGAAAGTGTGAAAGCTTGTAATATAAATTTTATATGAAAAAAGTAACTGTTATAACTAAAGCCCGGACCCAGAGGGTGCCGCGTATCGTTCAAATGTTGTAAATGCATTGTTAAAGGTTTGCCGAACCTTTTTTATAAAGGATTTACAACAATGGAACAATGAGCGGCACCTTGGATATCCTACCTCTAGTTATAACTGTTCAAATATTTAATAGCCAGCTGGCATCAGGTAGATCTGACAGATGATTCCGATATAGTTTTATTGATTAATTTCTTTATCGTCATGTTGAAGACATTTGCTTATTTGATTGTAAAGATTTGACAGTGGAATATCGTATGTCGGATAAATATCAAAGTGATCGGAAGAGTGGAGGTGGTTCAAAATCAACTCATTAAATGTTAACATAAAAGTGAAGCCAACTAAAAGCTTGTAAACATAAGAGTGAAAAGTAAACTTAACCACAGATTGAATGAGTTGCAAAGGGGTGGTAGGAAGAGGTGTATGAATAGCTAGCTGTCATCGCTCCAATCTGACACAAGATTCCGATGTAAAATTTAGCGAGTTCCTTAATGATTAAATCCTCTAGCTTCATGTTGGAGACATTAGCTTACTTCAATGCTAGATAGCCCCCGTATGTTGCTAAAATATCAAAGCGATCTAAAGACTGGAAGTGTACCAAAATCAGATCACAATTTTTTGACGGGTAGGAATTTTATGAAACTGACAGAGTGAAGGTACTAAAAAGCTTGTAAAAATGAGTGACTGTGGTTGATCCAATCAGACAAAACTGTGTAAGTCCAATTCCAATGAACTATGACTGTTGTCATATGTATGGGTAAACGTCAAGGCGAAAAGTATGAACGTTGTACGTATTTTCAATGAAATTTTTGCTAATTTAACGCCAATTGGACTTTGGATCGTACTTTTTCGAGGTAATTATCGACATTTATTGTGTAAGCATATTTAACTAAGGCTATCTAGAGCGGCCTAGTTTAATTATTTCGATTAAACGCACTTGGCATTTCCTAATATCCTGTCATTGAGAAATTGCATATACATATGTATTTTTATATCGAATTTATTATTCATACATCCTGAATGTTTCATGGCCGTTCAATATATTAAAGATACATATATTTTTTTAATAAGTTTAAATACTGAACTTAACCGGGCATAATGTATCTAATCAATACGAAGCGTTACAATTGCTAATTTTTTTTATCACTACGCCTTCTTCTATTGTGAATGTTGGCGAATCGCGCGTAACGAGCGTTATGACGATTAAAGCCGAAAAACAATATAGTGTGTTTTTTTTTTCGGAATTTTTGCTTTCTACCTTGTCGTCTTTGTAATCGCGTAACATTTATAATTTTGCGTGTGTAGTCACACTATTGTTGAAAAAGTAATCTGCGACTGTTGTGAGGGTAATCGCTATAATTTTGGATAAACGTGCCGCCATTTTGACGCACGACTTCGTCAACTCGAAATGGCAGAAGTGTAATAATCACTGTCGAAATAATTGTTGCGTATTTTTACTAACCTCTTCTTAGTTCATTCCATTTCAAAATCACACCCCAGCTTAATATTATTCGTCTGTGTGGGGCGATGAAAATGTATCGCAAAAACTGTTATATTTGAACGGTTGGAATACATATGAGCCGTTATATTTGAAAGTCAAAGTAGTATGGAAAGCTGTATGCTCGACATAATGAGGAAATACAGGAAACGTAGGTGAGAAGTGTGACGAGGGTAGTGGACATAGTAGATAGAGTAAAGATATCGAAATGGCAATGGGCGGGCCACGTAGAAGAATGGACGAAAGGTGGACAAAAGAAGTGCTTGAATGGTACCCGAGAGAATGCAAAAGGGTAAAAGGAAGACCGCAGGGAAGATGGGTAGACGAAATTAGGAAAATGTGTGCGCAAAACAGAGACGACTGGAAGCGTGTTGGAGAGGCCTCTATCCAGCAGTGGATGGTGAGCGGCTGTAGATGATGATGATATTTGAAAGTGGCATAAGTCCACTTTTCTTCATTTCGAGAAATATTTCGCAAAATATAAAATATAATATTTTACGTTTAAGAATATTTAAAAATACTTGTGGCCTGTAATACGTTTATTCTTCTTTTCCGAGATTCTGGACATATCGAATTAAAATCAGTGATGACATTTTGTGAATTGAGTCAAAGAGAAATAGTGTTTTTGGAACTGAAAACTGCACTTCCGCCACTTACAATAACTTATAACGGCTCATATGATTTATCGCTTGAATTGTAAGTCAAAAGCTTCCCACGGTATATGAAATGTTTTAAATAATATACTATAAATACATATGTACATACCTACATATATTAAACTTTTCTTTCATGTTTTAAATGGTAATTAATGATTTTATTCATATAAATAATATTTTAAGAGCATTAGTATCGCTTCTGGTTTTATTTGCATTTTTTTTCTATACACAAATCGATCATGATTTATAAACAGTTGAAATTATATTAAATCTATGATTGATTATGAATACTATATCATTGAAATGTTAGTTCAATATTTTATTTTATTTTTCATATATTTTATTTACATATGAACGTACGTAGAGATATCCCAAAGTACATACACGAAAGCTACAGCGTAGCTTACTTGTTATTTAAACGATTGTTGACCAATAGAGAGTTTAAATCCTATCCAGAGTCAAAAAATTATTCCATTTTTTCGATGATTACGAGAACGTCTAGTGGTGCTTGCAGGATTTGGATGACTAATAAATCCAAATTGATCATCTCTTGTTAAAGTTTGCTAATTTGTCTAACTTAATTGTTGCGAAGGTTACAATGAAATCGGAATCCCTCAGTTTATCGCGAATTCGGCTAGTTTAAATTTGTTGTTTGTTGCAGGCATACATATGCTTGTAATCAATATCTGTATACCTACATTTTTTTATTGTGTTTGGATATGTATACAGTTAGCTATAGTTTCGATTTGGGGTGATCTATCATGGCGGTGATCCAACAAAGCCGCGCACGATAATGCCGCGACGACAAACCCGCGCATAACAATGCCAAGCAGAACAACCACGTCAATGCCGCGCGAAATTAAAATAAAATGATACAAAATTAAATAAAAAGAAGTTCAAGCGAGGTCGTTGGTGCAAATTTAGAATAGTTGAAATATCGTATTGTATTAATATTTTCAGTTTTACACAGAGCAATCAATTAGTTTAATGGTATTAAATTGCGAATTTTTCTTCAAAATTTTATTTAATTTGTCTATTTTTTTTAATGTTGTAAGAAATATGAAGCCCAATTATGTTCTTCCGAAAAACTTTTTACTTTATCTATGTACGTAGTAACAATAGATGAAGTTTTGTGATCATGCGAAAATTTGAACACGAGATTTTGACTGGTTCGAACTCGGAATCGACCACTGATCACGTTTTCATGATCTAGAAAAAAATGTGTGTGTGGATGTGTGTGTCAGATACATACATAGATAAAGTCATGGGTTAGTCACATCCGAATTTTTTTGTTAATGTCGCGCATATACGGTTACCTGACAACTCGTTCACAGATTTTCCGTAAACCGAGGATGCGCTCCAGGCATTACGTATACGGCCATCTCTTTCTCATCCCGTCTGTTCACCAAGATCTCGTTTACTATGCCATGTTAACGGTGAACAGACGGTCTGTGAAAGAGATGACTGCATACGTAATGGCATAGTAAACGAGATCTTGGTGAACAGACGGGGTGAGAAAGAGATAGCCGTATACGTAAAGCCTGGAGCGCATCCTCGGTTTACGGAAAATCTGTGAACGAGTTGTCGTGTCACCCGCATATACATATATCGAGTATGTTTTAATTTTTTTTGGATATGAAATACAGTATGTATGTATATAGGAATTTACTTTTGTCTTACGCGGCTATGTAGGTGTAGCACTATCGTGCACGGTTTTTTGGCGCGGTATTGTCGTACGTGGCTTTTTTTCGGGGTGCTGTCATGGCATTATGGCATATATAAATATATAATACTTGTATTAAACTTACTTTAAGTGTTTTGGATCTATTTAAGTATTGATGACATCCTTTAATTACAGATACATATGTATGTAGGTATTAAATAATCGTACCGAATACAACGAATTGTACTGAATTTAATTTATACAATATTATGATAATTCTTTTGATCAAACAGAGCTACATATTTCTGGTAGTAGTACATATGTTTTGTGGAGAAATATTAGTCTAATGAAAATAATCAACAGTAGCTTTGGGTGTATTGATCTGTTGGAAATTTGTAGTTAAAATAATAAAATATGTACATATGTATATGTACCTATGTATGTATGTAAACGAATATGTGTGCAATGTTTGATATTCGCTGGAGCAACGGTCGAAATCGAAAGTGATGAGCGCAAAAAAATCTAAGTCAGTGACCATCGTACATTACTAAGTCAGACGGTCAGGTGTAATTAATTCGCGGTACGCGAGCTCGTGTCGACATATATGTATTGTATACATAAATAGATCCACTCTCGTATATCGTGGATGTATTACAGTCGGTCACGCGAGTGTAATAAACAATCATCGAGCCAATTTTTTTAATAAATTGTATACATACATACATTCGTACGTACCTACCTATTGTGTGCCGTTTTATAGCCGAATGGGTAAATTAAACTCGTGTTTTTTTTTATGATCATTATGTATACATGTACTGTTAGTTTTGTGGGTGTCTTATTTTTAAAATTGGGTTAGCAATTTTTTTAGACTCGTATTTGATTATTGCATAAGTTCATGCCCGTTTACCCATAAAAATGCAATAAAAAATCGGGCATGAATTTATGCAATCGTCCGAAACATGATGCTTTTTTTTAGTTTAGATCCATTGTCAAAGTCGAAGTGGGAGCAAAAGTTGCAATGATTTTTATTGTATGTATGTTTAAAAAATACGTGAATTTGATACACATGTACATACGTACATATATTTTATTTTATTTTATTTTATTTTACATATATACCAGGAAGGCCTTACAGGTAAATCCCAATGCGCCTTCCTGGCCAATTACAAATACAAATACAGCATTTTTATTATAAGTCGTTGAATTGCGAGACACTGAAAAAACTCGCAAATTAACGAGACATCTATGAATTGTACATAAATTTTTATTGTACATCAATCAAATTTTTCAAATAGTGGTGACATAGTAGGTAGGAAGGATTTTTAGCCAATTTTTTTTTCCGGAAACCGTTTCAACAATGAAATCAGAGAAAATTGGCAAACTCTCATAGGAAACGATCAACCTGGAGTCACAAATCCAGGTCTGACCAACAGCATACTCTGAAAAATTCATTTTCATTCAGGGATAGAACCCGGTACCTTCTTGACGGTAAGCAGAAGCTTAACGTCCGAGCTATGCTGCTGGCTATGTAAGTTTTTGTCTGATTCAATCCGCGATTTAATGACTTTTTTCGATGTTGATTCGTCAGGTATTTTTAAATACTTTTTTATTTAATAAATTGTCAGGGAGTAAGTTGGGCAATTTATTTTCAAGCGTTATATTAATGCTTTTATTTTGTTTGATATCCAAATTTCTTACTTCGTTGTTTCCAATTGAGTCACTTCCGGTCGTCAAATTGATATGAAATTTCGGCCAACCATCTATTTTTTGTCCAAGATTACTTTTGACATTGATATTTTTTGAGTCATGAACTAAAATTGCATTTGACAAAAATTTATAAATTTATAAAGTTACCTGTACTGCAGAAAAACGCTTCTTTTTTTGCTTTATTACATTATTCGATCACTGTCAACCAAGGATAAATACTACCACACAATTTCAACGACATAGGTCCAATGTGTCGTTTTGAAAGGACTATCCCATGCACGCGTGCCATGAACGTCACATTTTTTCTCTACGTTTAAAACTATCCAGTTCGATCGTTTCCTTTCAGAGTTTGCCAATTTTCCCAAGACACGGCTCCCGATTAAAAATTGGCTAAAAACGATTATGCATGACCTACTATGTCACCACTATTTGAGCATGATTAATGTACAATTCATAGATGTCTCGTTAATTTGCGAGTTTTCAGTGTCTCGGAATTCAGCGACTTGTATAATAAAAATGCTGTATTGTTTGTAATTAGCCAGGAAGGCGCATTGGGGTTTACTTGTAAGGCCTCCCCGGTATGAAAAAATGTAATCAAATAAAAAATAAAAATAAAATATATGCATATATTTATTATATTATATCTAAATAAAATAAAAACAACAAATGGAATAAAGTTATTGCACATAAAATTAGAGAAGAAGATACACATTTGAAATGATTAAAAAGGCGGTACAAATTTGAAATATATGTACGCATATGTAGATTGAATATTTATTAGGAGACTAAGATCAGATATTGAAACATTTGGAAAACGTTGCGTCGTAAACATTTAGATTTCAATCTAGATTTCAATTACAAGCAGAACGTTGTGTCGACTCGAGTTCGAATCCACGGCCTCTTAGTATAGGTGGGTTTGATTGAATTAATTTTTTTGCGTTCGAAAGTAATTTCTTTTAATGGCGCACTGTCCATTTTTGTCCACGGATAAAAACGACCATCATCTCTCGCTGATCTCGCCGTAATTACGGGTCGGGATTGTGCAACGATTGCGCAATAATTTCCGCGAGAGATTGTCCTTATCTCGAGGCTCAGTTTCCGAAGTGTGTGCAAGATGCAAAAGAGCGTCAAAATTGCATTCGTTTCGACGGTTTGCGATCTGCGATCGAACTCATCGTCATTATGAAGATGACGGCAGTGCAGTGGGGTGAAGTTATTATATTGTGATATTTCAATCTTCTTATTTTTTGATTTTTATTGTTGCCATTTTATTTTAAAGCAGATTTTCGTTCGTACATGTGATGTTGTCAAATGTCTTGTTGTATAAACCGTCAATTAATTTGAATCGGCGAGATCTCTTTCGGCTGTTACAATGAAATGGCTTCGTTCAAAAGTTCGCTAATCTCGATATGCCGTAAAAATTAAAACTTAATCCATTGAGTATTAATAATAAAAATTATAACTTAATATTAAGCTTAATCATTAAAAATGAGATAATCTATTGAGAATACTTAGCCATAGTCACATTTTTTTCATTTGATTTTGATTTTTAAATGCTTTTTATTATTACTAAATCATGTTCACAATACATCTTATATCTTTTTTAATAGCTACTGATCTACTGATAATTTTCTATTTTACAATTTTAATTTAATTTTGTTAGTTATCATAGTATTATATTATTCTAATGTTAATGTACAGCATAATAGGAGAAAGAGTTCAAAAACCTATTTACAATTTTTTTTCATTAATTACTGATATTATGAGGAAACGACATCGGTACAGGTTTTTCACTCCAAATTCAATATTCCGAAAATCAAATTCAATGTTTTTAATTTTGAATTAAATATTTTTCATTTCAAATTAAATATTTCAAAAACTGAATCAAACAATTGGACAGTTTTTTAATAGATTTATTTTCATGTTTACATGTAATCATTATTATTTATTTATTTACATATTTGCCACATTGATATTACAGAATACTACATATAACGCGTCACTGTGACCACATATATAAGCATGATACAAATACTGCATACAATGTACATATATACATATATAATAGTTCAGAAATATAAGCATAATTCAAATACTATATATAAGAATTAGCGAGACATCCATATTAGATAATAATTTTTTGAAATCATATTCTAGGTAGGATGGTTTTAGCCAATTTGATGGAGGAACCACCTCAACAACGAAATCAGATAAATTGGCAAACTCTGATGGGAAACGATCGACTTGAAGTCACAAATATCCAAGTGTGACCAGCAGCATTTGAGATTATACTCGGAATAAATTCTTTTCAATCGCGGTCAGCTCACGGGATCGAATTCGGCGACCTCTCGGTGCTTATTTACTAATATATTTATTATATAATAAATTTATTATATTAATACATTTATTTATTTCGTACATAATTAAATTTTAAATTAAAAATATTTAATTTGGAGTGAAAATCCTGTATACATATGTATTTCGCCTGTATAAAAGCCTGTAACCGAGTTCGACTTGAACACGTCAAACTTCATATAATACAAAGAAATTGAAGCTTTAGCTTCAAACAATTACACCAAACTGTACGGTTTTTTCATTGTCTTTAACTGTACCGTAGTTTGAGCGTCGTTTTTGTGTCCTAAACGGTCCACAATGAAAAGACAAAACAAACACTTAAAAGGAAAACAATGACGTCATATAGAGAAGAGAGTTGCTTGAACTCCTACACATGTACCATACACTTGTCGAACTTAACTCAAGTCGATTGAATCGCTCGAGAGGTGATTTTTTCTTTCTTTTCCTTCGTTTTCGGGTATCGCAAAAGCCATAAACACCGCTACGCGAAGCGCTGAAAAACCAGTCCGTCCCGCGGTCCAGAGCGAGACGGAAAAGCACAAGAGGAAACGAGACGAGGTGTATGCACGTATACATACATATGTATATACATACATATATTCTTATATTGTATTATATTATACGGTCACGAGTCGATCGACGATCTCGGCGATAGTGCGGGGGAGGGGAGGTTATGTCACCGAAAGGCCGAAAAATAAAACCAGTCCGTTTCGGAGGCGACAGGTGGACCGAGGGAGGGAGGCTGACAGTCCGATCGGGATTATGCTATTGACTGACGTAGGCTAATGGCGGAATTCCATGGTTTTGGTATCTGGCCGTTTCGGTATACAATTCGGTGACTAGTTTTCATTGAACGTGCCTACGACAAATTTCAGTGTTTGTATATATGTGGGTTTTGATCGTTTGGTTTTTACGCTCTGTGTAATTATCTAGGATGGAAATGAAGGCTTGGAACAAAAAAACGGAAGGGTTTTGTTGTTCCGTATTGATCATTTGTGGTTGGGTTTTATGTCTTGTTAGTGTTTTGTCAGTGAACTGGTTGGCTATTATTGTATTTCTGTTGTGCACATTTGATTTTTAAATGCTTTTTATTATTACTAAATTATGTTCACAATACATCTTATATCTATTTTAATAGCTACTACTGGTCTACTGATCATTTTCTATTTTACAATTTTAATTTAATTTTGTTAGTAATAATAGTATTGTATTATTCTAATGTTAATGTACAGCATAAAGGTCTGTTCATCCCTATCCAGCACGACCCGTATCCTGCAGGTGTCATGCAAGTGCGGAGAGTATTCTTTGGTACATTATATGGACGTATTCATACTCCATTCACGCATGCGCATTTACGCATTCATGCGCGTCCATATAGAATGTACTAAATAATAATGTCCGTACTTGCAGGATTCGGGCGTGCTGGATAGGTATGAACAGACCTTAATAGGAAAAGGAGCTCAAAAACCTATTTACAATTCTTATAAATGCTCTCATAATACATTTAATATGTAATATTAATTAAAGATTCTCTAAAGTCGACGATCTAAAGCAGATTGTGTTTAGGTAATCATTTGAGATTGAGATTAAGTTATTGAGATTAGTTTTGCCGTTTTGAAGATAATTTTGAGGGATGTTGTACAAATTTAGAAATATGTGTTATGAGTAGAGGTAGGATAGTCACAGTGCTATTCATTGTTGCGTTGTTGTAAATCCTTTGTAAAAAAGGTTCGGCAAACCTTTAACAATGCATTTACAACCTTTGAACAATACGCGGCACCTTCTGGGTCCGGTGACTAGTTATGAGCAAAGATCTGTTATTGCCGTACAAAGCAAGAGAGCGAAAAAAGGGTAGACAATAGTCATTGACAATGGTGAACCATTTTTTGTGGGCTAAAGCAACTTGTCCGCCGATCTCTGGTTATGCGAGTAAAATGATTAGGAAAATAAAAATTTAGATTTTAAGTGCTTAGTTCATTTTGTTGAGAAAATAAAGTGAGGCAAATGTATTATTATAGAAAAATTTTGTATGAAAATGTCATGAATCGTTTTTGTGTAATATAAAAGAAAACTAGTAATAATAAACGTAACATTTCTTTTTATGATTTTTTTTAATTACATGCATACATACATATAATACACATACGAGCCGTTATATTTGAAAGTGGCATAAGTCCAATTTTTAGTTCCGAAAACACCATTTCTGTTTGACTTAATTCACTCATTGTATTCATTTATTTTAATTCGATATGTCCAAAATCTTGCAGAATAAACGAACTTTTGCCACTTTCAAATATAACGGCCCGGGAATTGTATCAAGGCGACTCATATTATTTTGTACATAGAATACAATAGAAACATCTATGGACAATCAACAAATTTTTGATACACAGCAAATTTGGATGTAGGTAGCATTTTATAAGAACTTGTGAGAAACTGGGGGGAGGATACCGATTTATTGGACTCGTCACAATAATTAAACTAACAAAAATCGAAAAATTCTAACAAGAGACGGTCGATCTGTGGTTTTTTAATAACCAGATCTCGCCGGTAGAGTATTTGATTGGGAATTGAACCCACGACCTCTCTATTGGTATGCAATAGCATTATTAGTGCAATTCGCTGTGGGTATCTACTATTAAAATTTATAAAGAAGGGTATTCAAAATGTTATTAAAATGAAAATAGAGATGTTTTGATTAAGAATAGAGATGTTTTGAATCAATATTTAAAGGAATTTATCATAATTTATTTCATATATAGAATTGTTATTGATTAAAGGTACATAATGTTTTTTAATGTACAAGTCTTTCAAAGACAATTTAATTATACATATATGTAGGTATATATTGATAGAAGATTGTAAATGAATTGAAATAGATGAAAGTATTATATATTGTAGGATAGAATTTTTTTAATATATGTATCTGCATGTGTGGTTGCATAGTAAAATACAATCGAAATATAACAGAAAATGGAAAGTAAGAGACAGGAAGTAAAATAGATATGTAAACTTCCTCTCACTCATACGAGAAAAGGAAGAAGACAAAACGCACATATAAGAGTGGATTTTGTGTCCACATTCAATTACAGTGAAATGCAATATAACTCATTTCAGACATATCGAAATGAAAAAGAAACACAGCGACATATTGATAGAAATAAAAGAAGAGCGAGAGAGTGGGAAAAAAAGTCGAAATAAATCACAAAGACGAAAATTTTACATCACATTAAACACGCATTAGCTGAATTGTGCAACGTCACAAAGCTTAACGGCAAAATCATCAAAGAGGATCGATTGTCCGTGACAGTGATTCAGTTGTCGGCTCTTTTGTGTACCATTTTCTCAACGTTTCAATGGCGGCTAGTTCACTCGAACACAAAAGAAATTGCACCTTTCGCAAGGTTTCCACGCGAATTTCTTTATCTCGACTGCTAATTTAACGCGGAAGGTCGACTTTTGAAACGGCGAGGTTCGTGTAAATAGCGAATTGTGGGTGTGCAATCATCTAAGTGGGTATGAAAAGAAGAAGAGGCACGTGAATGCATATACACGAGGCTGTAATGAGGCTATTATGTTGTAGCAAGTGCGTTGGGGTCAAGAACGACGTGTAATCGTGCAAGTTATAGATAAATAGTTGAGGGCATGTGCTTCCGCATTGGTATGTTTTTGTGGTGTACTTGCGATTCAATTATTCGCCTGTTGATCTGTGAAGGTTTCCAAGCTGGGTTTTACTTCCTTAGGGCTATTTAGCTATGGTGTTTTTGATTTGTTGTTGTTTTTGTATGGCAGAATGATAAGTGTCTAGTTGTATATGTGGGTATGGACTGGTTGGTTGGTGATGAAAATTCGAATGTTGTCTATTTCTTGATAGAATTGAGCTTGGTTCATTTTTATCCAAGTACACGATTGTGTATCGAAAGTTCAATGGCTTTGAATTGCTTGCTGTTTTGCTATTGAGTCATTACAACGGATGATTTGTTGGAGTTAATCGAGATAGCATCTTAAATTTTCAATAGTATTTTTAACGATTTTTTCCTCTCTATTGTTGCAGATTTCCCAACGAGACGATGGGAGCCAAACGAGTGCTGCTCATAGCAGTTCTTCTGCCTATCGTCACAGCGCTACACAGACAGGTCAGTACGCCAAACCCGAACAGTCGCCAAAACGAGTAGATTTGAAGGCTTAAACTTGGAGCCGACCGCGATTTTTTTAATCAGATATTTGGATCGGATCTGGGTGAGGATTTGAGGGCAAGATTTGTTTGCGAATCATCATCGGTGTGTGTTTGAGAGGAATGATTGTGGGTCGACGTCGATTCAAGGCCGCGCAAAGTTCGCCAAACGTTTCGAATCGATCTGCTGCGACACTCAGAACTGGTCATCATCATCTCGCACCAATTACAGAGAGTGCAGCAGCCGCTGATGAAGGTGAAAGTGCCGTCTCGAGCTGGTTCACCACTCTCGCCTCGTCAACTCGGCTCGCGTGCACTTGACGGAGCATTCACTCGCGAAAAGTGGCGAAAAAATCGGCAACAGTAGCCGCCGCGTTAGATAATAGCACGTAACTTTGACGAATGTCCTGGAATTTTATCGGCTTTTTTAAAAAGCAACACCACGCCGCCTTTCTCACGCACGACTCATTTCTCACGAGCTATTGTTCCAGTTAAGAGCTAATCTTGCTTTTTTTCGTCTTGACGCGCCGTTGAATCAATTTGAAAAGTAAAAGTGGTAATTAAGCGTGACGGAATTTAGAGCTGCTACTAGATCAATTGTGACAAAAAAAAATTAAATGCAATTAAGTAAATGAAGGTACATACATACAAAGCTAATGTCGATGTAAGCATAGCATATTAATGATAAATGTACTTCATATTTACCTACAACAAAAGTCACATTTAAAAACAAAAATAATTTTATTTCATAGAACACTCGCCTTTACAGATCGTTCCAAAGCGACGAGAGCACTTAAACTGTATTTTATACAATGGGAATTCATAAAAACATGCACAGTGAAATATATGGAGAAATTTTTGCAGCATTTTATTATCGAATTGGCGAACCTCAAAACGCTGAATAACTTGAGATTAACAAGAGAGATAGGAAGGAGAAGCCAATTTTACTGAAAAAAATCTGAAAAATTGGCAAACTCTGATAAGAAACGATCAACCTGGAGTCACAAATCAGGGTCTGTCCAGCAGCGGGACTGTAGTGGGACTCGAACCCGTAACCACTCTGCTCGAAAGCATAATATGCTAACCACTGGTCCACGCCGCTGGTTAAATAATAATAACATCTTTGCCGGGCTGTCATTTATTGCTATCGGGATTGATGTCTATTTTATTGCATTATGACACTTTTTGATTATAATTAATCGATTTCGTTTTTTTGAAAACAATATGCCTTGATATTCAATTAAAATATGATAATTTTCAATACGTATTAATTTATACAGGAAAAGTTCACATGCGCACAATAATAATAGGCATATATGTATGTATGTACGTACTATATTATGTCAATTCAATAGGAAATAAACAAAATGATGATATGTTTTGCCCTTGTATGATAATCGTTGAGGCAATTGAGACAATGGTTGATTTATCTATCTGACATTTTAGCATCGTTAATGAAAGATGATTGATTTTGCAATTATTGCCGGTAAATTTTCCAATTTGTTAGTAATTATAGGCATTTTTATAGATTTTCACACGTGTGGATATTCACTATCAAATTAGACTAGGCATTTATTCCTTTTAACATTTGTATTCAGCTAAATTTTCTCGCTGAAATACTCTACTGGTATTCCTTCATAGAACATACCATATCCAGCTTAATTGAGTAATCTTTTAACAGTATTCTAACAGATCGTCTTAAGTTTTTCCCTTTAAACTCACTGCTAATTGGATAAATCTCCTATAACCTTTTAATACTGTGAGTCCATTACTTTTGTAACCCACAAATGTAGTTTGCTTCCTTCGACACTCTCTAGAATATACTTTTGAGTACTTTTGTTGTTCAAATTTTAAATGCACAATCAAATAGAGCTTGACGTAAGCTTCAGGTACATATGAGGAGCGTATTCTGACACCATTGGGGGGTCGACCTAATGTGCAGAAAAGAACACTATCTGAATCTTGTAAAAGTAGGATTCCAACAGATTTTTGTTGCTCTTATTTTCCCATGTTGTTTTTTCCCTTTAGACTCGGTGCTAATTTGATAAATCTCCATTCACCTTTCAATTTCGCCAGTCTAATACTTTTATAACCCACAAATGTGGTTTCTTTCCTTTTGCATTATCTTGGGTCTCATTTGAGTACTTTTGTTGGGCAAATTTTAAAGGCACAAACATATAGAGTTGAATGTAATCTCCGATATGGACAGTGAATCTTCACTTATGGGGGGGGTCGACTGAATCTGCAGAGAAGACTATTCGAGTCAGTGTACATGACCAGCAGTATGGCTTAGTAAGCGTGAAATTCTTTCAATTGTGTAGTCACGTGTTCAATCCCTGGCTGTGCTGCTAGTCAGACCCTGGATATGTGACTCCAAGGTCAATCATTTCCTATCAGAGCTTGTTAATTTCAATCTGTTTCAAAGTTTGTCAATATAATTTCATTGAAACGGTTCTAACAAATTGGCAACCCTGCCCTACATACTTCTCGCAAAGTTCGAGTTTACCGTATCTGGAATTCGCGGGTTTGTAAAACGCTGCAAATTTGTCCATGTATGATTGTTAATCGATGTTTGTAATTGGTCTTGAATAATACTTAAAATTATTATGTACAATGTTTGACTGTAGATGTCGTGTAAAGTAAAATAAAAATTGATATATAGCTGTATAGATAAATAAATAAATAAAAATGCAAATATAGGACTAATGTCTTACCAGTATCCATAGCTGTCATCTTCGTCTCAAATGTTGTATGTTTGTGCTCTAACACCTCTGTGCGCATATACCCTGAATCGTACGGCATGGCCTGCCTAGGTAGACTCCAGCTGTGATGGGCGTATTCTCATGTCATGTTGATCCGTACGATATTATTATTTCGACAAGTTTATTGTACATTTCTTCAAATATTTTATCGATCCCTCTAAAAACAAGGGTAAATGTTACAGAAAACACTCCAGGGGGTGAGTTTTAGCTTGGATTGCCATTGCATAGATCGGGCGTGCAAGCGCTCTTTTTACATGTCCAAAATTATATTAAAAAATCGTGCCGCATACCACTCTGCGTATGCGCCCTTAATTAAATCTATATATCGGTGTTTTTGAAATAACAATGAACCGCTCCATTAATGTACAAAGCAAGGTAGCCAAAAAGCATGCTTGACAATAGTGAACTTTTTTTTGCGAAAAGCACCATCCCAACGCCGATCTTTGATTATTGGATAAATCTTTATATATATAAATTTATTTAAATATATAAATTTCTCAATAAAAATGATAAAAAACATAATATTTACTCTTACATATTTTTTTAATACAAACTTGAAAGTTGATATTTTCAATCTTCAATAAGTACGTGTAGAATAGTTTGTAGATGGATTTTCTTCAAATAAATCTCGATATAATCCGCCAAATAAGCCATTGAGAAACTTCGACGCATTGCATAGTCAGTAATTCTAGGAATTATAAAATCTCCAAAAAATCATATCACAAGTGTGTCAAAAAAAAAAAATGCAAAAAAAAGTCGTCAAGTTTTCACTCGAAACGAACTCGACTCGTTAAATAACGCGAAAATTCGCCATAACCGGCTCAAACGTTCGACACTACCGGTTTTGCCATAAAAACCGGTCTCTAAAAATGCAATTTATGCGATCGATTGTGCACTTACGCGATTTTGAGTGCGAAATCGATAAAAATTTTACTCACTACTTACTTACTTCGTTGGACAAAACCTTTCCATACTTTCTATCGAGTCGTTGCGCAACCGAACCGACATAAAAATAATTAACCGCAACAAATCGGACTATCATAAGATTATAACGCACAAATAAAACCGATTCCAAACCCGCAAAATAATCAATATTACTATGAACATAATTTAAATGTCAATTTAATGATTTACAGTATGAGAATAGTGATATTGTATTTGTTCGTATTGAAAATATTCATTTTTTGATAGGTCTCGATTCAAAACCGTTTCCGGGTGCGTATTAAAAGTGTTGATAATGTTGACACAGTGTCAAATTCACCCGTATAGGAGGTGTCAAATGTTGCGCGCGCCGAGTTCATACTCGTTTCACGGCCGAATTAATTAACTTATTTATTTATTTTCATATACAAATAAATAGCATTGTACGTCTCGCGTGGTCAGGTGCGACGTAAAATATGCACGTAGTTATGTTAAACGAATAATTAAAGTAAACACGAATGTTTCGAGTCGAGAGCCGGTACATACGTGTCACGTTCGATCGCTTGCAAACATTCAAATTAATGGTAGGTGTCATTATTTCAACGTTTCCTCATACGCACGTTGCATTGTCAACTTTGATTATTGAATGCATTGCACTTGGGATGCTGAAGAGCGGTGTTTCCCAAGCTTTGTATGCGCGATTCTGGTGATTCGTAAAGATTTCAAGGGGTTTTAAAATCTCACACTTGTCCGCAGACAAGTCTCTCGTTGAGTTTCTGACTGCGTACTTTTTTTTTTGATTTTTAAATGTTTTTTATTATTACGAAATTATGTTCACAATACATCTTATATCTATTTTAATAGCTACTGATCTACTGATCATTTTCTATTTTACAATTTAATTTAATTTGGTTAGTAATCATAGTATTATATTATTCTAATGTTAATGTACAGCATAATAATAGGAAAAAAAGCTCAAAAATCTATTCACAATTCTTGTAAATGCTCATAATACATCTAATACGTAATATTAATTAAAGACTCTCTAAAGTCGATGACCTAAAGTTCTGACTGCGTATGTATGTTTGTATGATATGAGAAGCAAATCAGTCAACTTCATTTCTGAGTATCTTTTGTTAAATTTTGGAATCATATTGTCAAATAAATAAATTTTACTGTTAAATGAGATAGTGTGAAAAAACTGATAAAACTTTAATTACGTATTATTTGTGAGTTGTATAAGTTGAGAGGTTGTGAGGAAGTTTTGAGGGGATTGCGAAAAGCAAGCTGTCATCATGTCGATCTGAGAGTTGATTCTGATGAAATTGTAATGATTAAATACATCTAGCGTCATGTTGGATACGTTTGCTTACTTTGATTGCAACTAGTCTCCGTATATCTGCAAAGTATCAAAGCGATCGAAGAGTGGTTCAAAATCAGCTCACAAATTTTGGGAAGTAACAAAAACCTAGTGAAACTGATAAAAAGCTTCTAAAAAGTATTGTAATTTAACAAAATAAGGCCCAATCAACGGATTGCATTGTGTTATTAACAAAAGCTTAATCTGTTAGCAGATCAGTTATTGGTTTTTGAGAAATCGCTACGACAGACAGTTTGCTAGTGACTTGTTTGACGATTTGTGTGCAGACAAATCCATTATCAATTACCAATATCTTGTAATTGGTAATTTTTTTAAAGCGTATCTACAAGATTTTTGCGACTTTTTCTCGAATAATTTTAATGGAAACAACGATATTCCATTATTTTCAAAATTACTAAAAGAAAACACAAAGTTTACAAAAAGTTTTTTGCACCAGAAACAAATGATATTAGGATGAGAAATATTTTCCTTATCGGTGTTCAAATATTTCCAAAAAATCTAGAATACAGAAGAAGAATAGCTTATGGACTATGAAATTTGGAAAAGATGAGCTTATGTCCTTCCTTTTGATTACGCATTCATTCTGAATATAGATATAGTGTTTTTGAATGGAATTAATTTTTCTAGGATTAAATGTCATCCCATGTAACAAATACCAAAATTTTAAGTATATTCTTATTATTTTTTATTCAATTTTTCTACGATGGGATTTTAGAAAATCTTGCTGTAGAAGATTGAGTGAAAAGTTGAATTCAATCGCAAATATTTTTCCGACGGTTCGTGAGTACATAGTATGTACATATGTATGTATGGGAAAATCATACCGGAATTGACCGTTCTTAGTATTAAAATAATGATTAAATTTCGACTTCCGCATGTTCGCGCCGTAACTAATGTCTCGTCATACTCGCCGCATTTATCCGTTTATTTTTAAATATTATTTATTTGTAATAACAACAACAATGGCAGTTCCGTTTTCGTTTCAATAAAGAGGTGAAAGGTCGAAACGTGTCCGTCGTGGCATTCGGACGGTGAATTAAAGAAAAATGTATACATAATATATGTAATAATTCGATTCTTTGTAAATATGAATGTATTTTTTCGACGATCCGTGAACTTTTGAATTGCATATGACGATAAATAAGCGACAATATTTCCCAACCGTTGTTATTTTTTTTGTTCAAATAAAATTGAACGGGAGATTGAAAGACACGTTCGTTCAATGTAAATTTATTCATTCGACTCTTATTATATTTATTTATTGTAAATTATTCAGTGTTTAACATCGGAATTGATAGTGGTGTGTGTGAGATTATTTTTTCAAGTCCTTGAAGATGCGTTGCATACTTTAAATATTAATAATGATAGATTATATTAATGACAGATTAATATGCATAGGTAGGGTTTGATTTTGATTGATATATTATATATAAATATTATAATAGAATATGTATAATTTAATCAATTTACATTTGTTTTTAATCAATAAAAATTTTTTGCATTGCTTGTCCATTGTTATTGAAATTAAACAATTAAGTTTTATCAATGGGAATATTAATAAGGTCGTAAAATTATGCGTATTATCATTTACTATGTATGTATGTACATACATATGTAAATTCTGTAATGAAAGTTATGTATACAATTTTAATTTGAATAATTAAATAGGTATTTTTATGTAGGCTTGTGTATTATTTTTGATTTGCTATATACGTACATATATAAATATGTACATATATATATAATAAAAGAGTGAGTTTGAATTTGTATTAATTATTAAAGCGGAACTTATTATATATGTATGTGGAAAAATTTTGAGAATTTTATAACAAGCAGGTAGATTTCATTCATATTTTTTTCTAAAAATAAAATTGCTGGTTTTATATTCGGTATTTTTTTCATAATAAAACAAATTGATTGAATTAATATTAAAAATAATGAAAAAAAAAACTGTTATTCATATATAAATTATAAAAATATATGACTATATGTATATGTATGCATATACATAGGTAATGTGTTTAAAAATTTATGCAAAATAAATGTGAAAAATTGGATAAATTTATTTATTTATAAATCAAGATGCTTTCACAGTTATGTAATTCAATATGTAATATATAAACCTTATCGGAATGCATTGAAGTGAAAATGAAGCATTAAGAAGTTAATAACAGGTACACACTTCACAATCATCAATCTTGTTGGCAAAAAAATTTAATATGAGTATTAGAGACAACAATTCATTAAAAAAAATCCAATATTCACACCGAAATCGATAGCGTGTTAAATTTGCGAATAAATTTGTGCTCGCTTTGATTAACGATCGTAGAAGTGCGTTTTTTGATACACGCTACCGCTAATAAAATATGATTTAACGCCGATTTAATATCCGCACAAAAAACACTCAAAACCGTCAAGGTAGATTGGCCGCAATCAATAATGTAAATATTTCGGAAAATGCGAGATGCTTACAGCTCAGAATCTCGGATACTTTGACGAAAAGTTCTCGGAAAATTGAATTTTCAACGGTCCATTATTCGGAATGTGAAAATACGCGTGTTTCATTTATGTAAGTTCAAAATTTTCTTTACATATTATACATGTTACAACAGCAAGAGAGTGAATCTCGAATCAGTATACACTGACTAGTAAGTGTATGCATCATCAAAATCACCCAGTAAATTTTTAAATGCTTTTTATTATGATTAAATTATGTTCACAATACATCTTATATATATTTTAATACCTTCTGATTTACCGATCACTTTCTATTTTACAATTTTAATTTAATTTTGTTAGTAATCATTTAGTATTATATTATTCTAATGTTAATGTACAGCATAATAGGAATAAAAATAGCTCAAAAACCTTATATACGGGAGAATTAGTGAACATGTTTACGTTTAAATTCATAAATTCATACGTAACTGTAAAACTTCTACAATGGATTTAACCTTGTTAATTATTGTCTATTTCGTATCAATTCAACAATAAATTAGCTATTTGAACACAACCAGTTATATTCTTGAGAATAAAATTCATTGGAAGAGCAACGTCAAACTTTGGTCAGCTTTCAAACCACTCAAATTTCATCTGTTAGCAGATTTACTAGTGCACAGCATCATGTGCATGAATTCGCGCGTCAGTGTATACCTTGTCTAGTAAATCTGCGTATCAGATATCATCTGCGGAATCTAGCGTCGTAAGCTTTGGCTAAAAACCAAAGCTAGCGTATAAACGGAAATATAGCGAATATATGGATTCTTCAAGTGATGGAGAATTAAGTGGCGTAGAAGAATTATGATACGACATTGTATAGAAACAGAAGACTATCCAAAACGAGCAAAGAAGTAACGAATTAATTTTATTTCTTTGCGAATTTATTTTATTATCTTTGTAACGGTCGGGACTTAATACTAGCCGACAAAGAAGAATGTCTATACATAATAATGAAAAGGACTGCATTATTATCAAAATTCGAACACTTTTAAAATCACTTATTTCCTGTTTAATATAATTTATATCCTATATTTTTTTCTCATTTTTTAATTCGTATTAATTTTTGCATACGTACGTTTGTTTTACTTATAATTTAAAAAAATGCTATTTATCATTTTATTCGTGGTACGTATTCAAATATTAAATAAATATGCCACCCAAATTATATCATAGATCTTAAAAACATTACACGATCGGTTGAAATAAAATATATAAATAACAGTCTGTAAATGAAAAATGCATTTGTATGAGTACTGTGCACGCGCCTTCTGTAGCTAATAGACCTGTACACACTTACTAGTCAGTGTATAATGATTCGAGATTTGACGCTCTCACATATACATACATAGTATATATAATATTACATATAGTATATGTACTATATAATAATATTTATATCACACAGGGCAAATCGCTTCCTTTGTCTCAAGACGAGTCATCATGATGATTTCTCGCGTATATAAATACAATAATAACACATCAATCAAACTCTCGTTTCAAGGTTTTGGAACTGCTTTGGTAATCTTTTGAATTTCATTTCTTTATAGATGTCAATAAAGTCGGTTTTGGATCCGGTCATGTTTCGAAAACGTCAAGGTTTCCCCCCCCCCCCCCTTTACCCCTTTTCTCGATGTGAATAAATATAAATTTAATTATTATTATTGATATTATATGCATATGTATTGATAAAGTTACGTCACGTCTTGACCGACTAATTATGCGCGACACACTAATACGGTTACGTTCGCGAGTTGCGTATTTTTAATTAATACAATTATTTGTATTTGTGGCACAGTAATAATAATAAAGGTATCGTAAACTTGTATTTTGATATTATATCATATATCATGATATGATATGCTGGTGGATTTTTTTTTTGCAATTGCATGTGAGAGTTTTTGTTTGGTTGTTTATTGGTTCGGATATCGCTATGCAGCTTTTTTTAGAAATTTTTGGCTTTTGTTTTTTGCTAAATTTCATTCGAAGCAACCTCGATTTTATCTTAAATTATTTTTAATTTGAATATTTTATTTTATATAATGTGCATTATTTAAGTGGTGCAATAAGCTTTAAAAGTATTACTGCGTTTTTTTGTGCGGGATTTTTTATGAATTGATGTACTTTTCTGCATTTAAATGAATTTGTATAGCAAATAAAATTAAAACTTATAAACATTTTTTTTATAGCCGAATTGTCAGGCGTTGCTCGGGTGGATGAAATTCTTAAATAAGAAATGAAACTTTACCGGAATATTTTAATATATTTAGGTATCAAATTTGCAAAATAGGTATCAAAAAGCGCTTTGCTCTGTTTAATATATTAGTATCAAATTTAATAGCTCTTTGCAGTAATATTGAAAACTGCAGATTCGCATAGCTGACAAATTAGCAAACATTCATCAATTTTTATAGTCAATGATTAGCGTGTGTTATTAGCAAGGATCGGCGTTGGAAGGATGCTTTTCAAATAACAATAGACTGCTCCACCAGTGTTCAAAGCAAGAGAGAAAAAATGCGTTGTTTTTCTCTCTTGCTTTGCAAGAAATTGACAATAGTGATCCATTTTTTGTGGTTTTGTGATCAAAAACATGACATATCGCTACCGCCTTTAAATCATACTTTGAAAATTAGAAATGTAATTTTTTTATGTATTAGAAATGTATTTTTTTATGTATTAGAAATGTATATTTGTGACTCTAAATCGATCGTTTCTTATCTGAGTTTGCCAATTTTTTCTCATCATTGTTGAAACTGTTCTTCAAAATTGGCAAAAAGTCATCTTTCCTGTTGTCACAAATCTTCTGTAATTTATTGTATGTATAATTTGTAAAAATTATGTACAAATCTAAAATCCATAGAAGTCCCAATGGATTAACTCTGTAATTAAATGTTATTTCGTGTTCTTTAGCCTCTGGAAATAGAGTATGTAATAATAAAATGCTGCATTGTTTATAATTAATTGTCCAGGGAGGCCCATTGGGGTCTGTCAAGCCTTCCTTGTATATATGTTTGTAATACATATAAATAATTTTTATAGTCAATGATTAGCGTGTGTTATTAGCAAGGATCGGCGTTGGAAGGATGCTTTTCAAATAACAATAGACTGCTCCACCAGTGTTCAAAGCAAGAGAGAAAAAATGCGTCGTTTTTCTCTCTTGCTTTGCAAGAAATTGACAATAGTGAACCATTTTTTGTGTTTTTTTTGAACAATCAAAAACATGACATATCGCTACCGCCTTTAAATCATACTTTTAAACTTAGAAATGTATTTTTTTACAATGTACCCCTTTTTTAAATCATACAAAATCTATTAAAATAAATTTCTTGTAGTTCATTCTAGGAATACAAGAAATGTGAGTTGTATAGCTTTGAAAACCACATAGTTATTACGAAAAACGTAAAAACTGGGGCACTTGCATACCCCACTTCGGTGAGGGAGGGTGGGCTATTTTTGTCAGCACAAACATGTAAAATAATACTCACCATTTCAAGACAAATTATTATAATTTATAAATTAAAAATATATTTTTTATATCATTTTTTTTTGGTTATACCTAGTCCCCTGTTTTAAAAGCCACGTCATTTTGGCCCATAAGTGTCGATTCTGAGCAGTCCGTTATAGCACTATGTTAATAAAAATGAAATAAATAAGTAGTTTTAACACAATAATTTCTCATTGTTTGTGCCGCATCTAATCCGATATTGTAATTAGAGATAGATAAAGCGAAAGATTGGCCAGTTTGAGCAACGCTAGTGCGGCAAATGAGTTCAGTCTCACTTGCTACACTTTCGATTTCGTTTTTGCCCGAGCGCAGAGCGTCACGCCACAGTTTCACAACACGTGGCGCGCGTTGCTGTCGCCGTGTCGACACTTGTCGCCAGACGTACAATTAAACCTTAAAAAATAATAATCTCTTTGTTTCGTTAGTGAGTGAATCCAGTTTGTCGACATTTTCCCCCGCGTTTCATTCAGCTGGGTGACATTTCGTCAAACTGTGGCTCGCGATGTGTATCTATAATACATATCTCTCTGTGCATGTACGCTGCAACGAGCACGCTGTCGGGCCAGCTGTTATGACGTATGGAACGTGTGGAGGGAAATGGAGAAAAAAAAATCAGAAAAAACTTGACACACTTTGTGCACCAGTTGTGCAATAAATCATAATGGTCGATAGATCTTCGTAGACGCTGTCGATTAAAATCGTTATGAAACTGTGTGTGTACGAAGCGTACGCAATTTTGTGTGCACATTTACCGGGGATTCCGGTTAATGTGAGCTGACGTTTAGATTATTGTGTATGTTAGTTATGATTTGTACGTACTGTTTTTATTTTTTTTAAATAAAATGTATTTTAAATAACATTTCAAATGTCTCGATTAACTCCCCCTCACCGAAGTGGGGTATGCAAGTGCCTCAATTTTTAAGTTTTTCGTAATAACTATGTGGTTTTCAAAGCTATGTATATACACCCTATATTTCTTGTATTCCTAGAATGAACTACAAGATGATTTAATGTATGTTTTTGACTGTTCGCTTGCATATTTTTGTTGATCGATGAATCAATGCGAGAGAAAGAGACAGCTATATTTTTGTAAGATTTTGTTTTCGTCGCTTTTGGCGCGTGGCTGTTGAGTCATGCAGTCGCCTGTTGGCCTTACCTATGTGCGTTTGCATGTCGATACTTGTCATTATTTTTTAATACAAAAATAGTCAAAAACATGCTATAGGACTTGTATATTGATCGTACTTTCAATGTATGGTAAATGTAAACAAACTCTCACTATTTGATTTCAAATGTTTGTCTCGTAGTATTTTAATCTATGAATGAAAACTGGTCAGTGATTTTTAGATTTTTTAAAATATAATGCATTTTTTAAAATCTATTTCCAGTCTTTACAATTTATTTTAAAGCATAATTCATATATTTTTGTCCAAAATACATCTTAAGTCAATTTTAATAGTTTCTGATTCAGTCATCATTTTTTTTTAATACATTTAGTACATTCATACTGGCACAGAACTGGCACGTAAACAGCAGTACGAAAAGTATTCTTTGGTACACTCTATGTGGACACATTCATGTGTTCCGTAATTTGCACGTGGTGTAGATGTAACAGCAGTAGGCCAACTAAATCTTTTCATATTATACAGCAGTACATGTCAGAAGCGTCATATTGCGACAATGTTGACTCAATGATACCACGAAAGCAATATTGCACCGTGTAGTCGCACTCTGTAATGTATATGTAAGCCGATTTTACCTTGCACTCGGCCAAAACTTGTCTGAACGTTTGCTGCTGTATAGTATGAATAAAAGTAGTCGTGTCCGTGCACTGCTGTTCCGGGCTGTTGTCTTGCAGTGCTGGATAGTATTAATAGACCTTTATAAGTATATGTAGGTATTGCCTTATTTTAATCTTTGTGGTTTTGGCATAATAGGAAACCACATATTTACATATGTATATCATTTTGACATTGCGACATAAAAAACATTTATAAAATATTTCCAGTTAAAATAAACCAGAGTAAATATTTAAATATATAATATATGTATATGTACAAAAAAAAATTAATATAAATTTTTATTATATATAATTATATATAATACGTAGTGTGTGTATTAGAAAAGGCACATTTTAGTGTTTCCTAGCGAAAGGAAATGAAGTGACATTGATATTCATGTCCACTAGATTGATTGATAATAATTAAACTAGCTCATGTAAAAAATCGGTAAATTGGTTTCAAAGTCATCGCCGAGATACATAATTCATTTCGTACATGTTTTAAATTATGTTTTATTGCGATTTTCAATGAAAATTGTACAAATTTCACGTAAAGTTGCACACGACGATCGTTGCGTGTAAAAATTTCGCTACACGATATTTTTCAAAATGGCCCCGACTGACAATTTATGACAATTCTTTCGTAGGAGAAAATTTCGATTAGCTAAATAATCATACATACATACATATGTACGTATGTATGTGTAACGATTTACAAATGAATAGGCAGTAATAAATCGGTCACGAGCAATTTGGCGCCAACGAAACGAAATTACATCAAAACGATTCTACAATTGCAAAAATATACATAATAAATAGACAAATACGAAAAAAAGAAAGTTCGCCGATTCGGCGATGAACAATCGTAGGTTTGCAGTATTTTTTTTTTGTTGTTTATTATTATTTAATATTGATGAATTTATGTTTTAAGCGGTTTCCAAAGATCCGGACCGAATCGTGCCTCGAAGTGAGTCAGTCGTTCACAGACGATTTTTGTTTTATTGTATTACATTTGCGATTGTGCAACCGCAGTTGTGTTCTGTGATCTCCTTCGGGCTCTTTGTTCGCGAGCATTTCGTGCAAAATTTAATTTTGCAAATTAGAGTTGTTGCAACGTTGCGAAAGTCGATGCAACTTCCGCGCCCCGAGGAAAATCGTTGATCAATCGGGACAAAAAACGCTCCAGCACCCGTCGTAAACTTAACGGTCAAAATTGATTGGGTCTAAAGTGAGGTCTGGGATATGGAGCACAACCTTGTGTGGATAATTGAGATGAAAAGCTCGCGAAAGTCGGTGAAACTTGCTCAATTTTGCACGCTACGATTTATGATCACACACATTTTCAAACATTGTATGTGATTTTTCTTTATATAAATAAAATTATGATTGTTTATAAATTATATCCTATATACATATATGTAGATCCTATATACATATGTGTGGATCCTATATACATATATGTAGTATCTTATATACATATATGCAGAATCTTATCGGTTGGGTCAGGGTGGCGGAATGAGACTTGCAAGTGTTGAAATGGTGAACCAATTTAGTGAATTCATTAAAAAATTTATGTTTATATGCTTGTATTGTATATAGCCAGCAGTGTGGTTTAATGGTATCGTGTATGTTTAGCACCAAGTGATCAGTGGGTTCGATCCGCTATACTGTTGGCTAGATTTGGGGGTATTTGTGACTCCAAATCGATCGTTTCTTACCAGAGTTTGCCAATTTTAGCTGATCATTGTTGAAACGGTTCCTCAAAATTGGCAAAAAATCATCTTTCCTGTTGTCACAAATCTTCTGTATTTATTGTGTGTACAATTTGTAAAAATTATGTACAAATCTAAAATCCATAGATGTCTCAATGGATTAATTCTGTAATTAATTGTTATTTAGTGTTCTTCAGCTTCTGGAAATACAGTGATTTATGTAATAATAAAATGCTGCATTGTTTATAATTAATTGTCCAGGAAGGCGCATAGGGGTCTTCCTGTCAAGCCTTCCTGGTATACATATATGTATGTATGTAAAACATAAATATGTACATATGTATGTATGTATGTTTGGACTACCAAATTGGTATAGGTTTACATAATTTTACTGTTAGTGGGTTTTGGAAGGCTATAATTTAGCTCGAGTTTAATTTAGTTCTATCTTATATCTGGGTGACCGTCACCACACTGAATGTCAAAAAGTCGAAAATGTTCGTTTACCATGCATACATATGAAAAACGGTTAGTATATATACATATATATCAGTGGCGTGCGGTAAAAGTCTCTCTCCCCCCGACGTACATCCTCACTTAATTTGCGCGAGCACGATACAACAGGAACAAGAGGAACAGGCTTTTCCTCCCGTATCCTGCGCGCGCACATTAAGCAAGGCTGTGTGACAAAAAGAGATAACTTCACCGCATGCCACTCATATACATATATTATATATACATAGTACTGTTTACCATGTACCCTTTTTGTTTGATCTTTCGACTTAAGATCTTTCGATTTTCGATCTTTGCCTTCCGATATTTGCTTTTTCGGGCTTTTCACTTTCGGTCCCGTGAGGTAGACCCCTTATATCTATATGTAGGATCTGGTTGTCAGGTGACATAGGAGGTATAGTGAAATGAAACTCATTGAGTGGTTTAAACATTGTTTATAAACATAGGCGGAGCGCCGCAACAGTCTGTTACACGACATGTTACCAACTTCATCATTCATTTTCCTAACCTAATCATTCATTTTCCTAACCTACTCATTCATACATGCATTTTTCTAGGTTATAAAACTAAATCCTACATATTATATACGTATAGGGATATGTATGTACATATTATATATGAAAATGAAGGTTTGTTTGTTTGTCTACTATCTACAGTTTTCAACTGAGGACCATTAAATTTTTCTCAAAGTAACATACATACATATATTTATAGATACATATGTACATATATGTATACCGCAGTTTGTTTTTGAAAGGCTATGGTGCTTTTGGAAGGGTTTTTTTTTAATTAAATTAGCTCGAGTATCGCCGGTTGGTACCAGTTTGTATTTTATTACCTTTCTATGTATGTATGTATTTATATAAAAAAATGAAAGGCTGTTTGTTTGTCCATAATCCAAATCGGCAATGTTTAATTTAAAATCAACAAATCTCTGTAGATCTTATGGTATATGGTATGTTTTTTTTTCAATTTCTCCCAACCGGAAGAAATTCTGGGCAATCCGACTAGTATATTATGGATGTTGTATTCGCTTATTATATTATAAAAAAATATATTTTTTATTACTTTAAACGTTTCTTAAGAACAGTCACATTTCCTTCACGGTACACGTGTTCGTTGCATACATACACATGTTCATATCCTCGAAGATTTACACACCAGTTTGTAAATATCTTATGCAGTTCGTATTATAACATACAAAGAAGTGTTGTGTAACTTTATGATGGCCTGATGAGTTAAATTATAATTGTATAATATAATTAATACAGATTTATACCTTAATGAGAGGCGTATTTTTAATGAGTGATAAATAAATTGAGACGGTACATATGTATGATACTGCTTAGTGTCTCGATTATCACATTACAAAGTGAAGTTTTGAAATGATTATTTATATATATATATATATAATATATTTAATTACAGTTTAGATGTGCTCGGCGACGTTTATATTGTCGTTAATGTTTTTAAGAAATGGTGTAATAAAATTTTAGTACTAATTAAAGTCCGAAAGTAATGTTTATGTTTGCATGTTGTCGAGTTTCACTCGTTTAAAGCAATTTTGATTTAATTGTTTTGTTTTTACTTGAAAATATGACGGTTTCGTTTAATTGAGGCACTCTATGTGACCATGAAGGGTGATTGACATGGTTCGATGGTCACGTAAAAGTAAATTTGTTTTTTTTTTCGTTTAATAAACATGCTTTATTTGCATTTCGCATTGAATCAAATGACAAGTCTGGCTTATTCTCGCAGAAAAACTTGTCTAGAAATTCCGTTTAATGACACGTTCTATACCGCACACTAATGTATCGTGTTATTTGATGTTTGAACGCTCGTAGCAGCGAAATTTAAACATGTATATAGGAAGTTCTTATTTGGAATGTATATTTTTGGAACATTTATGTGATATGAAATTACATACATATGTACATATGTAGTGCAGATTTTTGATTAATTGATTTTTTTGTTCTAAGTTTTGCATACAAATTGAACACCTCGAAAAATATAAGATTTGTAAAGGGATAATATTTTTTAAATTACACGACATGTCAAAACGACATGTATGTAATGTCAAATAGGTCGTGCGAGCTGTTTTAGAGACGGGCACTCTTTTTATTTGCAGGGGGAAATGTTTTAGATATGGTCATTTGTATATTATGTCGTGATAAATACCTAATTTGTCTGGAAACAGGGCTATTTTTCTGGGCCGATAAATGGTACCCATTTTTAAACCCAATTTCATACGTATGTATGTACATATATCATCACTCGTTTTACCTTCTGTATGTCATCACCCGTAATTCTACATATATTTTACTGAAGCGTGGCATCTCGATATCATCTATGATTTACTGGTTAATCAGCACTTGGCAAATGGGTATGCTTTGTTGCAAAATAGTTACATATTATTTACGGTTGCTCAACGATTAATATAGTCTTGTTGCCATTTTGAGGTATTATTAATCCATCGGACACTTAACCGGTTGAGCAAAGGAATGCTTCCTGTTTGTCATGATGTCTATTTGTGTTAATAAACTCGTACAAATTCGGCAATCGTGCTACTTAACAACACCTCTAACGCATTGTTTTTTTTTTTTGACTTTCAGATGCACAAGCACATGTCAGCGGACGAGCTGAGGAATGTCTTTCACGTGGAACACCACAGCTTGGTTCCGGAGTACCAGCTGATCCAGCTGAACCATCACATATCCAAAAGGCACATATTAGCCCCTCACATAAGCACCAATTCGGTATCGGGTGGTTCGAAGAAGTCTGCTCACGACAAGCTGTCGAAGGAGGAGACTGTGTTCAAAAACGCCAATAAATTCTCAGATTTGCATCTGAAGTTGAACTATAGGACCGACGATAGAGATTTCAGTGAATTTAGTGGTGTCGATTCGGATATGGGTAGTGAGAGTGGTGTCGGTAGGGCGATGGAGGACACGTTGACCGTGGACGAGGAGTTGGAAGACGGAGTGCACAGGATCGTGTTCCAAGCTTTCGGGGCTCCCGTGGAGCTCAAGCTGAGGAAGACTGAGGGGTTGTTCAAGAAGGACGGTCTCAAGATGTGGACTGTCGTAGGAAACGATACCCAGCCTCACGGTGTCGAGTTCGTCGAGACTGAAATGGTGAGTTTTTGTGTTTGTTGTTTCGGTATGATGACGATTGTCGGTGGCGAAATGATGCGAAGAAACTCTTGTGCAAGTTTAATCAGAGCAATTTATAATCCATCGGGTGCTTGCTTGTTTGCTTTCTGCTGTGTGGGGTGTTAGTGGAATCCGATTAGCGTTTGAAAGTGTGAAGGTAAGAAAGATGTCGATGAAGTAATCGGTGATTATGGTCAGTGGTTGGTGGGATTAGTTGTCGTCAAATGTGAAGGTAAAACCTTGAAATGAAAGTAAGAATTGATTGTACATATGATATGATTACGTTGTATTATAGAACAGTCTAAGAAATTCATTCAAAGCAGGCAATCCACAATATGTATGCTAAGATATTATGACAATATTTTTTCCCTCCAACAAATAATCTCCGAGCATATATGTATTTCTAATCACTTAATATTTCTTTATATGTCCAAATATAAAAGCTTGGGGCTTACATATTACCATTTAATCATATCCTTTAAAGAAATATTGAATGACTAGAAATATTCTAATGTTCACATTTTTCTAGTTTCATCCACCCACATAATTTTATTTCTCTCGGGTACCATTCCAGCACTTCTTTTGTCCATTCTTCTACCTAAATGATCCTCTCCAACACGCTGTCATTCGTCACTGTTTTGCGCAACTCTCATATATCTCACTCCACACATATTTATCATTTCATCCACGCATCTTCCTTTCTATCTCTCGGGTACCATTCCAGCACTTCTTTTTTCCACCTTTTGTCCATTCTTCTACCTAAATGATCCTCTCCAACACGCTGTCATTCGTCTCTGTTTTGCGCAACTCTCATATATCTCACTCCACACATATTTATCATTTCATCCACGCATCTTCCTTTCTATCTCTCGGGTACCATTCCAGCACTTCTTTTTTCCACCTTTTGTCCATTCTTCTACCTAAATGATCTTCTCCAACACGCTGTCATTCGTCTCTGTTTTGCGCAACTCTCATATATCTCACTCCACACATATTTATCATTTCATCCAAGCACTTCCTTTCTTTCTCTCGGGTACCGTTCCAGCACTTCTTTTTTCCACCCTTTGTCCATTCTTCTAGCTAAATGATCCTCTCCAACACGCTGTCATTCGTCACTGTTTTGCGCAACTCTCATATATCTCACTCCACACATATTTATCATTTCATCCAAGCACTTCCTTTCTTTCTCTCGGGTACCGTTCCAGCACTTCTTGTTTCCACCTTTCGTCTATTCATCTAGCTAAGTGATTCGCCCACTACCATTTCAATCTCTTCACTCTTTCCACTATCTCAACTACTCTTATCATACATATTTCTCCGTTACGTATTCCGTCTCCCATATTTCCTCGTTATTTCAAGCATACAGCGTTCCATACATCTTTGTTCGTTCAAACGTTCAATATCCAAAATTAATCAAATATATTTGTCTTTGATTTTGATTTTTAAATGCTTTTTATTATTACTAAATTATATTCACAATACGTCTTATACATATTTTAATAGCTACTGATCTACTGATCATTTTCTATTTTACAATTTTAATTTAATGTTGTTAGTAATCATAGTATTATATTATTTTAATGTTAATGTACAGCGTAATAGGAAAAAGAGCTCAAAAACCTTTTTACAATTCTTATAAATGCTCATAATACATCTAATACATAATATTAATTAAAGACTCTCTAAAGTCAATGACCTAAAGCAGATTGTGTTTAGGTAATCTGTGTTTATACCTGAAGGGTATAGACATTTTGTTGTAATCACCGGGACTCTTCACAAGTTTGTTAGTATTAGTGATTCTGTCATAGAATCTACTGATTAGTTTGTTAGTAATGTCTGTAAGAAACGGAATATAATTTATGGCATGCAGTTTTTTCTAGTTAGTATATATGGGTGTATTATAAATTATTATATTTGTCTTCAATATGTATGTAATATAGGAAGAATAAAAATTTATACCATTCCTTTGATGTGAACTAAATATCGTATTTTTTTATATTATTTAGTATTTTAATACTACATAACATTTCATACAAATTTTGATACGAAGAATAAATAACCTCAGTACGGAAAGCGTTGTGACCCATTTTCAATGCTTACAAACACATGACAAATCCAAAGCTATCAATTTATGACCGTGTTTATTCAGTTAAGATACACTCGACAGTATCGTAATCAAGCGATTTACCAAATTTCAACAGTTGACCAAACGGCCAAACGTTCACGGTCAGTTGATTCCGTCGAACGAAATCGAAAGTCGTTATAAATCCCGTTTGATCCGATTATACGTACAATATTGCGCACACCGTTTAAGCCGATTATATTATTTATAGGCACACTAAACACCGTTGCTTAAAATTTTCATTTTTCATATGCACCCTACATTCATAATAATATACATATTATGTAATATTAAAAACGTTCACTTCCTATACGAGGCATAAATCATTAAAAAAAAAACACGCCTACTATTATACTATACAACACAATAACATCAATGATGATAATCGACCGTTAACAACTACAGTTTCATCATCGCAATGACCGATGATGAAATTTCGTACGTACGTATCACGTATGTACATCTCGGGTCATCCGCCTTTGGACCTGGAATACATCTCGCATTTAATATATCATGAAGTTGCCAAATCTGTCGGATTTTGCCATTGTGGGTTCGTCTTCGCCATTTTTAGGGTCTCTGGATCATCGGTCCGAAGACCAGTCTCGGCGTGTTTCATCATCGATATCGCACTTTCGAATTCACACGACCCACGAAGAGGTGCACACTCCTCTCGGTGTGTCACAATCTCACATGTTGCCGATGGATGATGATGATGATGATGACCCGTTAACATTTTAAGTCGAGATTTTTCGAGTTCGAGTACGAATCGATGGATAAAAGTGTGACGAAACTAACGCCGTCACTTATAAACGGTAGATGGAGTAAAAATGATTGGTTTTAAAAGCCCATGGAACAATGTATGTATGTATGTATGTATATTCGAGTGGGTATTGTGCTACTTACTACTTGATTGTTGTATTATTTATGCCTTCTGCGAGCGTTCCGGCTTGGCTGTTATTATCTCAAATGTGTCGTGTAATAATGATTTGACTGGAAAATGTCTGCGAATTGTGCAAAAGTTGCATTCGTAATACGCCCACATATGCACATAATCGTATGTGCATTCGTGTAGAGATTTGTCCGCAGATGAGTCTTTGGTAATTTGCCTGTGTGGTGGTTTTTCAAAGGCAAACACTTTGCCTGCCGTTGGATAATGTTGTTTGGTGGTCTTTGTTGTGTTCTATCAAAATATTATTAAACAGTGCATAATCAAAGAGTATAATCATTATTATTTTTTTTTTTTTTTATTTATTACATACATATTTTCACATACATATATACAAATATACCAGGAAGGCTTAACAGGTAAACCCCAAATGCACCTTCCTGGTCCACATAATTATTACATAGATACATGTAAATCTAAATATCTGACATCTATGGTCAGTATTATTATATTACAAACATCGTATTAATACGATAAATGACGATAAATAACTTTCATGTAACAATACGAATTTTTATATTCCATAAACAACCACAGAGACATCTATGGTGAGCAATATGGCGAAACCTAAGATATAACAATAACTAATGGTTCGCAACAGAAAATTGGGAAGGAAACGCCAATTTTACAAGAATCGTTTCAATGAAAATCAGAAAAATTGGCAAATTCTGATAAGAAACGATCGACCTAGATATAATAAGTTAAGAGTATATTCTAATAAGTTTAGAGTAGAATACTGACGGAGAGATTTGTCTGGAGTTAAATCGGCATACGTGTTTCTAGCGATTTGTCTGTTGTAGTAGTTTCTGATAGAACAGCGACATGTCTACTAATAGTTGAAGCTTGTTTCAATACAATTTGATCGATTATACTCTGACTTTCAAATAATGGATTGTGTAATACTTTTTTTTAAATTAAATTTATCAATCTTTAAGTGAGTATGTACGTGAGTATGTAAACGGTACATACTCACTTAATTTGCGCGAGCAGGGTACAACAGGAACAAGAGGAACAGGCTTTTCCCCCCGTATTCTGCGCGCGCACATTAATACGAGAGGAAAAGCCTGTTCCTCTTGTTCCTGTTGTATCCTGCTCGCGCAAATTAAGTGAGTATGTACCGTTTACCATGCACCCTTTTTTTTGATCTTTCGACTTAAGATGTTTCGATTTTCGATCTTTGCCTTCCGATATTTGTGTTTTCTGTAATTTAACATTCTGGCTCGTCACGGAGACCACTATCTTAGGGCTCGTCATAGAGTCTCATAATTATTTATAACTAGTGGTTTTACCTGGCATCCCTCGGTATTTGTAATATAAACCGCTTAAACATAACTAATCTAATAGTAATCATTTTATTAAATTTATTAGTTTTATTTCATATAAATTTATTTGAATATTCGTTTGTTTTTTTTTTATTAAATTGACTGTCACGAACAAACAAACATATATACTAAGTATCTTTCGAAATTATATGTATACCAGAATCCGGCGGCCCCCCCGGCGCTCCTCGGGACTTCGCCCCCGGGTCTTTCAAATCCTTTGAATCGAAAAAAAATCGAATCGGCGCCTATAAATCGAAAAAATAAATAAATCGAATGTGTTGTTTATGAGTTCCCAACCAATGTTACATATATGAATATACACATACATACATACGAAGTCTCTTTCGAAATTATATATTATATACATATTTACAATGCAATCGGTTGGGTGACCGCAGTTATATAATTCACTTATTTTTAAGGACTCAAAATACGTTATTGTAAAGTAATCACCAATTTTTCTTTTTTTTTTTAGTTTTTGTATGTACATAGGTAATGTATACATATGTATATGTATATAATATGGAATAATGAAATTTAGATTTTTTTTGTCGATAGGAAACGACCTTTGAGATATTGTGAAAAAAGTACCTGATATATGTAACTGGTCAATAGATAGATACATACATACATATAAGTCGTTCTGACGACAAATGTCAAGTCAGAGACATTTGTTTATTTTATTGATAGTAAGCCCCGTATGTGGGTATAGTATCAAAGCGATTGGAAGAGTGGAAGTGGTTCAAAATCAAATCATAAAATGTTGGATCCCATCTAACAAACAAGAGAAGACAGTAAAAAGCTTTTAAAAAATGGAAGTGAAAAAAGTAACCGTTACATCTGACTTAACCTGTGTGTTGTGACGGGGCGGTAGAAAGCCGCGTTTGGATAGCTGGCAATCATAGCATTGATCTGACTTAGGATTTTGGTATAATTTTTAATGAGTTCGACAATTATTAAAAATTCCTCCAGCTTAATGTCGGATATATTAGCTTACTTCAATGTTAGCTAAATATGTTGGTAAAATATCAAAGCGATCTAAAGAGTGGAAGCGGTTGTTCAAAATCAGATCAATTTTTGACTGGCAGGAATTTCATAGAACTAACCGAGTAATATTAATATAATATATCATAGAACTAACCCAGCTAATACCAATAATCATTATTTGACAAAAGATTATCAGAAAATAAGTTGAGATATTCATCTTTTATAGCGGTTTTACAAATGTCCAGAGACGTGAATGTCATCGAATCTTTAGACTCAAAGGTATTGGAAGATTTTATGGAATTCTGAAAAATTATATAAATAAAATTTTATGCCTGATGTCGAATTCGCCGGCTATTTGTTTATTGTGGTATCAAGTTTCATTAGCGAATTCGAGAGGGTTAAAATAAATTTATAAAAAAAAGTTGCAATGTTGCGAGTATAATGTGTGAGAGAAAAAAAAATGTATAAAAAACACATTTAAGATTCGATTGTTCGATTAGTCGATAAAGCGGTCGTCAATCGTAAAGGTTTTGGCATGCTGTGTGAGAGAATTGTTTGCGTTTTTATTGTTTGTGGTGTATTATGGTCGGTTTCATAATTGAATATCGGTGGTAAATAAAGTTATTATATTCCTGTGCAATGGACTGAATGAATATAAGGAAAATGCCCGCTTTGGAAGAACGGCTACCGTCAATTGTAAAGGTTTTAGTAGATTGATTATACTTTTAACATATTAATTAGCATATTTTTATGTGAGAGCGATGAATAAGATTCAAGATATGGATTTGAAAGTGTAGCTCAATGGTAAAATTATTATTAACATGTCATAAAAGAGTATTGAATTTATATACTATAGTGTGCTTATAGAATGTTAAAAGGGATAAATCAGTTTGTAGCTGAATATACGCGTGATTGAATGTTGAGAAAATTATATGAAATATTTGAGATTTAATTTGAAAATATATGCACAGTCAATTGTAAAAGTTTTTATATACATATAATAAAATATTGTTCGTATGTTTACGTTTCGTAATATAAATCAATAATAAGTATTTGTATGGGTATTTTTTATCAATATTAAATTAGGGCTGATGTCAATGATTATGTATAGTTTGGACGTGTCGTGGAAGATCATTGTTTGAATTTTTACAAGCTTTTTATTATTATTATGTAGGTGTATTGTGGTCAGTTTCATAACAGGATTAGAAGTCGTAAAAAATTTATATTATATTTCAATATAATTGATCAATTGGCCATAGGAGAGGCGGCATAAAGTTTGAGCAATAAATTTGAGGATGTAGAAAATGTCAATCATAAAAATTTTGGCGTGATGTGAGAGTGTATTGGTTGTATTTTTATTATAGCATTATTGATTATAATAACAGTTAGTTTTATAATACTTTATATACAATATAACTGTAATTTGGTTTTGTATTGAAAAACATACAAAAGTCAAAATTCTTAATTAATAAAAAAAAGCTGAAGGTGTTGCCGAATGTTATTCGATGAGTTCATATTCCGAGCAAATGTTTTTCAAGCAATTTTTTTTAAATATTTTTTCATGATGCTATTAAGGGTTGCTCATGAGCGACACCTATGGTATAAAGCTTGTATATATATATATAAATTTATAGATTATAAATGTGCAATCATATTCAAATAGTAGGTAGGATGGTTTTTTCCAATTTCAACAATGCAATCAGATAAATTAGCAAACTCTGATAGGATAAGAGTGACTTGAAGACACAATTATCCAAGTTTGACCAGCACACTCTGATAAATTAGCAAACTCTGATAGGATAAGAGTGACTTGAAGACACAATTATCCAAGTGTGACCAGCAGCATTAAAGACTATACTCAGAATAAATTCTTTTCAATCGCGGTCAGCTCACGGGATCGCGCCCGGTGACCTCTCGGTGCTTAGTATCAACGCAACTACCGAGTCATCCTGCTGGCTAAAATTCTGCATGCTGTACTGTGTGTATAGTGAAGACCAGCAGTATTGCAGAAATACACTTTTCAATCGAGGTCAACCTAGGGCTCAAATTAGGGAACCTCTCGGTGGTTTACATGAACGCAACCACCGAGCTATACTGCTGGAAATTGATTGAGAGAAAATGTATTACTCGTATTTTGAGTAATGTGACAATTGAGCAATTATTCTTCTAGAAATTTATTTAGAACAATTTATGGACACCCAAAATGGTTTTGATGACGGTATTTTTATTTAGTTTCTAAGTATTTATAGTTCATTAAAACCGATATATAAAAAAAGCTGATCAATTAAATTAAACTGATCTTGCGTGCTATTTAATTGGACACGCGATGTACGAAAACGAATTGCTCGAATGTTATTCAACGGGTTCGTATATCAAGCAATATGTGACATTTGAACAAGTGTTTTTCTAGCAATTTCTTATTTGAAGAAATGTAGGAGAAATTTGGTGGATATGTATGTATGTATATGCATTGTAATGCATTAAACACGTGCATTAATTCAGTTTGAACTACACTTGAATTCAGTTTGGAGAATACCCACTGTTTACGGTCATGGAATATCTACTGTTTACAAGCCAAGGACGTGACGTCCCATACCACTTAGTGTGTTTTCGCCCTAAATAACGGGATACCCAAAACTACTATGATAATGGTATTTTTATTTAGTTTATATTTCTAGTTTACTAAAATCAAGATATGAGATAATCAATGAAATGAAACTGCTCTTGCGTGCCATTTTATTGCTCTTGCGTGCCATTTTATTGCCCTTGCGTGCCAATAGTATTGTTGCGTAGGGATGGGTGGAGGATCCAAATAAACGGTCAAAGTCGCTTCACAGCATTTATTGGGTGATTAAGAAGATCCACGCACTGCCAGTGCTCCGTGCAGAATGCCTTCATATGGCCTAAGTACCTGCTTGTAAACGGCAGGTCGCTCACTGCATCTTCCTCGACGCGTTTGTTTACCTATTGTTATAGGTCACGTACCAGATATGCAGTCCCACGGTCTCGCACTGTCAGTTCTGAGCGGGAAGCGACCGAATGCCGTTACCAACCACTAAGTCCATTATCTAAATCCTCGAAAACCAATTATAACGGCGACTCCTTTTAGCATATGCTACAGTATTATCAACATATTTATATTACATTTAAGACGAATCCATACCAAAAACGTGTGTATCTATTGAAATTTTAAAATGCATCCGATTTTGCATCTCCGCCGTGCAAACATTCCAAATATTCGTAATTATGCGAATAAATCAGACGTTTTCAACGCGTCTGCCTTTTTTTTTTGTCATTTTATTTATTTTTTGTCTAATCGACCAGCAGTCGTAAAAGCGATCAAAATCAATTATTTATTCAAAATATCATCAAAGGCGTTTTATTTATTTGTTTAAACTTTATATTGCCGTTTTATTGCCGGTGCTCTTTGACCGCTTATAGGTCACACTGTATTTTTATAGCTATTTAATATTATCATCTCCCGAAAGCAGCGTCGAAATTTTTTAATTTATTATATAGATATATTACACGTTCGATATCATGATATTATATTTTTCCTGTATAATCAAAGCGACAGATAAACACTATCGAAAATAATTTAATTTTACTTTTAATACTGCATACATATTTATATTACTGTTTACACTCGGAATCATCGACGTTTAATTGATCTGTCGATGAATATTCAACGCGTCGCACATTGACGGGGACCCACCACGAAGAAAAATAATATATATATATATATATATATATATATATATATATATATATATATATATATATATATATATATATATATATATATATATATATATATATATATATATATATATATATATTTTTTTTGGTACGAGTGATCAAGGTCGAATGATAATAGTGAACCGAACCCTTTCCGGTTCGATAGAAGCAATGATCTTATACGAGATATTTCACAGTTCGCTCGTGCAACTGATTGCGCAACTTTGTATAACGCGTGTTCGAATTATAATATATATTATATATTACGCATTAGCGGAATATTACGTAAAAATGTATGCGTATACTTGCGGTGTGTATGTATATATTGATAATAATAATTAATGTACACGTATAAACCTACGATCATTATAAGTCATTGATACTTGTGTGAGACGTGCGCTGACTTTCACTATCGGGATCGACACGCAGACAAATGCTACAGGGTGTTTCGGACACGTGTCAGCTCTTCGCTAATTGATTGTTTTATAATATTGTCGTTTATCTCTAGTCGTTTTTTTTATTATTTAATGTTACGGTAGTGTTTGAAGTGTCTAGGTGAGCCGCTTCAGGCTGTTTGGCGTTTTTGATGCTTAATTGGATTCGTATACGAAATTAAAGTGTCTATTAGTTGTGGTTAAATTGTGTTGGGTTTTAATGTGGGATAATCGATTTCATACGTTGATGCTTTAAGCGCAATTAAAAATGTTTAGTTTTGACAGTTGGGTAAGTCTTTTGTTGTTTTCTTTTTATGTAATCGTTTAATGGTGTTTTAAAATTAGTGACGATCCTTTATATATTTTTTTATTGTATTATATGATAATAAGCGTTGGTTTTACAATTGGTATTAGTCACTTTGGTTTGAACTTTGCGTTATGATCCGTTGAAAATTTTATGTTACTTTTGATCTATGTATGTCTTTAGTCAGGCTTAGTCTTTAAGTAGGAAATTACGAATATTTATAAAAATAGACAAAATCGCATTTGCTATGAAAACTACACAGGCTAGTCTAATGAGTTAGTACTGTAATTTTAATTTGGTTTGGGATTTAGTAATATTCGATAGATCCATGATAAGTAATTTTTGACATACGCAATTTCATTATGATTATTTTTGTAATATAAAACCTTATAAATTTTACTAATCGTAAGAAAAGCAGTACATATATAATGTTGTTTACTGTCATTGAATATATTAGTTGATTTTTATATTATAGATATTATACAAAAAGATAGATTCATATTCGACAAATGTTTGGTAGTTTAATACGAATATTCGCGACGATCTAATAAAATTAAAGTTCGTGATTTTAAGGGTTTTCTTTTATAAAATGAATCAAAAATATGCTAAGGGGTTGAAATATATAAAAAAATAATGAGCTTTGTTATGGGTAAAGGCTTAATTTTTTATCAAATCCTAATCCAAAGACTGGAACTGTATTTGCATGGATAAAATAAAATTCGCATTTATTATTATTATTGTTCAATATGAAAGTGTATTATAGTATGACTGAAATTAAATGGTATAAAATTTTGTACTTAAATAATCATCATCATCTACGGCCTCTCGTCCATCTCACCCCACACATTTTCCTGATTTCGTCTACCCATCTTCCCTGCGGTCTTCCTTTTACCCTTTTGCACTCTCTCTGGTACCATTATAGCACTTATTTGGTCCACCTTTCGTCCATGCTTCTAGCCACGTGGCCCACCCCATTGCCATTTCAATCTCTATGTTTAAATAATACTAAGATACAAATGTACGAATAGTATAAATAATTCTACTTTCTTTATAAAAAAGTAATAAGAAAATTCTTCTCCATACTTACATATGTATGTATAATATATGAGACAAATCAATTGGAGTTGTAGCTTATTAAATTTCTTACACTTTTTCTCACAAATAATATTATAGGTGTCTATAAAAGGACACTCATGAAGTTTTTATTTGATTTTTAAGTGGGATAGAACCGCATGTTTGAAATGAAAAATGAAATGGTTGACACACTTTATAAATGTCTACTTTCGAGCAATCAACCTTTCAATAATGAAATTAGATTATTTATTTTAAAAAACAGAAACAAACTGCATTAAAATATATAGCAAAAAAGTTTCTAAAGGTTGATAACAACAATGAAAAAATAAAATGAAAACAAAGAAGAAAAGCATTGAACAATGGTAGATATTTTGATTTTTAAATGCTTTTTATTATTACGAAATTATGTTCACAATACATCTTATATCTATTTTAATAGCTACTGATATACTGATCATTTCCTATTTTACAATTTAATTTAATTTGGTTAGTAATCATAGTATTACATTATTCTAATGTTAATGTACAGCATAATAGGAAAAAGAGCTCAAAAACCTATTTATAATTCTCATAATACATCTAATACATAATATTAATTAAAGACTCTCTAAAGTCGATGACCTAAAGCAGATTGGAATATGTGTATTACTAAGAAAAATGATCAAACTAGCAAGAAAAGGAACTGTTGTTAAAAGTAGAACAATATCTTTATAAAAAGGAATTAGAGGAATAGTTGATAGAATAGGGATTAATGTGAAATAATGAAGAATTACGGGGATCTGATTGGACATTGGAATACTTCTTACTTAATAAAAAAGGAATATCAATTATATTAAAATTTAAAAGCTTAAACGAAATATACATGTATGTATGAATCATAAATTTTCCTCAACATAACGATCACTGTGAAGAAATATGGAATTATGAATCGAAACGAATTGCAAATCTTTAGTTCACACCGACTGTCTATACTATGACTGAAATCACTTGGGAAACGTCTCGAAATTATTCTGTGTTTTTTTTTTTTGTCACTTTTATTATGCACATAATGCATACTCGTTCTTACCAACATTATATAATCAAAGTGTCGATATGGACGTTTCACGAGCATCTGTGAAATTCAATTATTACCTCAGACGGGTTAATTGCTCAACGCCTATCAAATCGTTTCGTTCGTCTCGAGTGTCGCAAATTGACATTGGCGACGACGACGCAGATGCAGCGACACTGGGACGAGACTTTTGGCATAAGTAGGCATACATATTGTTATTCTTTTCCATTTTTTTTGGCCACGGTGTGTTTGGACGTGTGGGCAACCGGCGTGACCGGGTCGTGACCACGTTTGCACGAGACTAGGTCAGGAAACGAAACCCAACCGATGAAATAACCGAGAGACCACTACCGTAACACTCTCGCTAGGTACCAGTTTAAAGCCCACAGCTACATAGTTTGGTATACATATACATACATATGCATACATACTGTTATGGTAATGCCATAAAATATACGCCATAATCGTCGGTGTCTTGGGTGTATATTTAAGTATGAACGATAAAGAAAGTGTTTGATGAATTATTATGTTTCGACTATTGTTAACGGTTCTTCCTCGTTTTATAATATACTTATGTGTGTTTATGTTATATTGTGATGAGTATGTATTGTTGTATTTGTACTTTTGTATAATTTGGATTGAATTGACGTTTAAGATTGATGGTTGTATGGGTAGTTTGAATTCATACGAATTTGGACATGTATTTAGGCTAACTTTTGTATGGAAAATTTAAAGTTTTTCACAATACTCTCTTCTCGAATATGTGTAATATATTATTGAAAGCTTTTTTATTCGGAAAATCACAAGTTTTCCGTGAAATTTTCTTCTTAAACATTATCTGTATTTGAAGTTATGTTGGCATGATATTTTTTTAGATGTATATTTGGTCCAATATTACTATTTATTTCTTGTCTTTCCTTTCAAGGTAATTTATGTATACCATATAAATTATCTTGAGAGAAAAAACCTGAATTATTACAGCATCTACAAACTTATAATTCGATACAAACTTAAAATTCGATAAAATTAAAAAATGGACATACAATATCTGTGCACCAAGATATCGATATGCACATATTATTCAAAGATCTGTTTATAGAAAACTTTTATGAAGATTTTCGTCGATAGGCAAGCATTTGCTGTGTTTTTTGGAAGTTATCTTGACACTATATGTTGTGATTCACCGTGAAGTACTCCGGTTGAATCTTAATATGATTAGTGAAGCTGCTTTATTTGGTCTAATTTGTAATCTTCGATGTATCCATCCTTTGCGACGAATCCATAAGTTCTATTGAATAAATAAGTTTCTTTCTTTGATCAAAGGATTTTTAATATTGCAATTAGTTCAAGTATTTTTTTTAGAGATGTAAATAACTACATAAACTATTCATGCATATATAAATTTATACAATAAATGTTTTTTTTTTGTTTATAATATATATTTAAATACTTTTTACTAAGACTGTATTTTTATTAGAAAAGCATACGAACCCAATTTTTAAACAAATCAGTGGTTCATGTAACACGATGCTCAACATATAATACGTACTTATATATCTAGGTATATTATTATATCAATGCATGCAAAAACGTGCTGCATCGTACCGACCTACGCATAGCATTTCGGATGCGTATCGTAAAAGTTACGTCAAACGAAATCATCAAATCGTGTAGGCATAGAGGCGAGTATGAAGCGTCACGCAACGGCTTCATTTCCCTCGATTTTAATTGCTCTGAGAAGTAGGAGGTCCAAATTTGATTCGACGAACTTAAATCGGTTACAAAATCGTATGGCACGGTCTGCTACGTACCGAGTACGCTAAAATCTTAGTATGTTTTTAGAACGAACAGTCGAGTGAGTAGGAAGTAGGAAGGTGATTGCGGCGCACAATAAAGGTTTCCATCGAAAGTGAATGTTGTATTAGTGGGTACTTCCTTCGGGGAAAGCATTACCGGTGATTTCCGGTGTATTTGATTCTGCACAACGAACGGTATTCAGTGTTATCGTTATCCGTCGGAGGTGCTTAGTTCCCGTGGTGTATTATATGTGTGTTTTCATTAGGTCGTCTCATTTGTATGCGAGTAACGCGCGTTTGGTCGAAGATCCGGCCGTCATGCCGTCATTCACGGTCATGCCAAGATCAATGTCTTCAAATTTGTCGTAGGAATGGTGGTAATTACGGTTGTCGTTTGGCGTCGATGCGTGTTTGATTCGAATGATTGGGTTTGGAATGGTCGGTGGGTTTCGCGCTTATCCGCGCGTCGATGTTTCTTTAGTGCGTTCATTTTGTGATGAAAATTTTACTGACGATTTTCTTGTGATTGATTGAATTGTTGTTTATTGCGTGTCGAAATTGTATTTATTCTGGATGTGCCATTTTTTGTGTATTTTATATAAGCATTCTGTGATTTGTGTTTCATACAAAAGATACGATCGGAAGAATTATATTATTATTCTCACCGTGTGGAACAATTCGACGTTGTTTATCAAATGAGGAATTCATATGTAATAAGTATGAAAAAAATTTGATGATATTTATCAATGTTTATACACAAGAAAAATTCTTTAAATATTCGTATTGCTTAATTGAAATTTTTATATTTTAAAATTATTATTTAAATTTAGTATTCAAAAACTACCTAATAAGTAGTTTGTTAATGATTGTTTGATATTTCATGCATTTAGTTGAAGTCGTAGCATTTCGAAATGATTATAAAAATCTTTGTTTGAACAGTCGACTGTAGTTAATTTGCTTAAGATTGTATCTGATTCATTTAAAGCATTACATAACACCGGAAATGATTATTTACATGCTTCATGCTTCTTCAATTGATAGAATTAATTTAATTAAAAATAATTTAGTTATGTATAAAAATTATTATAATATAATTGCACCTCAGATCTCTTCACTGTATATTAACACGGAGCTAAAATTTTCCGCCAGTTACGTTACAAAATTTGTCAACCATATATAAACATTTTAATTGGCCTGTTTAAGTACCTACTTTAGAAAGCCACCTATTTTTTCCCTCGCCGTTCGATCGAAAGTCAACTATCGGTCGTTTTTCTTCAATTTGAGCAAATTTTCCTGCGACATTGTGCATGTTGTAAAACAGGCGTCGACCACGATCACGCTTTTTCGTGCATTTCCCAATAGTGGCCGTAGATTAAAGTGCTTCGATATCATGGTATTGAGCAACGGACTCGGTGCACAAGGAGAGAGACTGAGAGAAATGTGATCTCGCAACGCTTTCGCTTTCACCGACCGCGTTGCTGAAGTCAAAACCGCGATACAGATTAGACAATTCGATCTAAAAATTGAGAAAGGTCAATCGATCGAATGCTCGGGTTTATGTAAGCTTTCGAAACGTTCTATTTTGTTATTCAATAACATGTTATATGCAATACGCACGAGACATTGACATTAAATCAATGATTTTATAGTACATTGAAAGTGTATTGAAAGTTTATTTTGAATTCACCCGTTTTTCTGCCGCACTGCTCGTTCAATATTCATACATTGACAGTTGCTCTTCAACCGTGACATTTTAGACAGTGTTGAAATCAATCTCTTTTGACAGTAGCTGAATCGCTTTCGAGTTCTAAAAATAAAATGGTAACTATCATATTTGAAATTAGTGGGTTTTAAAATTTCTCAAATATTTATAAGGAATAAATTTAACGCATACTTAAATTTACCGTTTCTTTGCCGCAATATTAATTTTTACTGAAAATGTTTGTCGTACATAAAATGAAGGATATATCAAATTTCATTTTATTTTATTACATACACACACATACATATATGCTATGATAGGAATTACATCGACGCGACAAATATGATTAGACTAGTTTTGAACATAAGTAATAACAATTTTTAAACATAACAGTACATCGATTACAATAGAAACATCTATGGACAATCAAGAACATTTTGATACACAGAAAACTTGCGAGAAATGCATTATGTAGGTAGCATATTATATGATTCAACAAATTCGAGATGCTAACAGTTCGAACTTGCGATAAACTGAGCGGGAGGATAACGATTTATTGGATCCATCATAACAATTAAACAGGAGACGGCTAATCTGTATTTAAATAACCACAAGATCTCGCCAGTGGCGTATCTGGTCGGGACTTGAACGCACGACTTCTTTTACTGGTATGCAATAGCTCTAACAGTACTACGCAGTGGCTGTGAATCGTTGATAAAGCTTTATCAACGTACATACATATTATCATATTGCTTGAAAAAATTGCATCTTAATTTATAAATATTATTTTTCAATACTAGTAGGTTTTATAAAACACTAGCTGAACTCTCAATGACACTCATTCCAGTTCTTCCCGTTTCCGTTTTTTTCACAGTAATCTTCCCGAACATGCATACAACAAATCCTAAAAGTTCCATCGTAATCGGTTCAGTGGTTTAGGAGCCTATTCAAGACACACGGACAGACAGACATTCATTTATACATATATATACACTAGCTGAACCCGGCATGCGTTGCAATGCCACAATAACGCGTGCCATTCCCGTTCCCGTTCTCGTTCCCGTTCCACAGACATAGATGTATTTGTTTACGTGATTCATCCGCTGTGTGTTTGTGGTACAACCCTGAATGGTCAGTACATTCGACTGCGAGGTAGGCGTGGCGTCAAATATTGTCACACTCATGGCGTGATGCGTTGAAGGTGGCATAGCTTTACTTTCGCGCCAGTAAAATCGTAATTACGTATATTATTATTAAGAGGTTTTTCCCGTTTTTTTTCACAGTAATCTTCCCGGACATGCATACAACAAATCCTAAAATTTCCATCGTAATCGGTTCAATGGTTTTAGGAGCCTATTCGAGACACACACACAAACGATAGAAGATAGACTAGTATATTATATAGTCGTTTTAAATAATATCAAGATAGTAAAATGGCCCGTTTCTTTGCCGCACTCGGTCTAGTAAATTACACTACAGCTGTACGTGTGCGAAATCATACTCTTGCACGAAAATGCAATCAAATGTATTTTTATCGGTTCCTTTTAAAGTTTTAGTGTTTAAAATGTACATAAAACGTATCAAATTATTGATTTGAGTTTATTTAATGTTTCTCAAATGATTATTTTATCATTTTTATGGGTATAGTATTACAGCCCACATCTTCGCCGCGCTGTTACACATACGCGTACGCGAGTTCAAAGAACCGTCCGATAATGCGAAATCTCGAAAGTCACACACAAGGAAACGCTGAAAAGGACCCTCGTTAACCTTTTGCCTGTCGCTCGCGGTCCGTTTCGGACCCGGTCAGGGGCGCTCGACAATTGCGTCACCGAGCCGACGCGAAACCCATAAAACGAGTTTGTTTGTTGGCCGCATAAAACGCGATTTTTAATGGACCGCTCGGATCCGGCTCCGACAGTCAGCTGATCGTCAACGAGAAACGCCAGAGATGTCACATGCAAAAAATACGCGAAAGGTTCAAAAAAACACCGTGTCGCCCACTCGCCTTCAAGGCCTGCCGTGTTATTTACTAGTAGGTACGTTTAGTTTGCAATTAAAACAAAAACGAACGAAAAAAGCTAAGGTCGAGCGTTCTAAATGTTGATATGCAACACTATAATAAAATCGAAAGCGTTATTACATAGTTAGATACATATATGTGGTTATGGAATTAGGTAATAAATGTGCCTAAAAGCGCATTGGAAAGGTCAAAAATGTATCGTTCAAGGTCATTTTTATAGTATTTTTTTTTGCATGTTTGCTATTATTGATTAGTAGAACAATCATTTTTGATTCGGTGTATATATTTATAGAAGTGAACGTTTATATGGTTTTTGTCTGTGTATTGTATGTAAGTAAGAAAGCTACGATTTATTATATGGGTCAGAATTGCCGAAAATGGATACGTTTTTATTTGTATTGTTATATTTATTATATACTTGACGGTTCATTGGAATGTTCTTTGTGTCTTTGTGTGTGCAGTTTGATCGGTAAATGTGCAGATTTGCATTCACATGTGGTTCGAATATTTTGTAAGCATGAATTTGCTGATAGTTGATAGATCAGAATTGTAGAAAGTTAGCTTCTTTTAAATTAAACTTCATTTTATTTATTTAAGAATACTTGGGAAACGTGGCAAAGGGTTTAGTAATACAAATTGTACTACAGAAATTCAAAAATCAAATAAAAAAACAAAAATACAAATCAAAGAAACCCCTAAAGAAAATATCAACAACCCAAAATATGTGGATGTAAAATGTAGTTTACATATACATATGTATACGTAGAAGAATGAAGCAGCATATGTAGATGATGGATCAGAACTGTTGAAAATCGGCAAATTTTACCTAATATTATTTAATAATAATTGTTGATATTTGTTTTGTAAGTTTGAGTGTAGAATTTGTTCGGAAAATATGCAAATTTACAGTAAAATATCATTGAAATGCATTGAATGTAAAAATTGCATATTAGTGCAATAAATATAATGTACGATCTTGCTTGCATATTAAAACGTATTTTAATACATTGAATATTCAAGCAAAATCCTATTAATCCGATAATTAGTTTTACTTAATGGAACCAATCCGCACGAGTAGTTGTTTTTCATCATTTTTGTATACAATGTACATAAACAACCAATTTAATTTTTTTTCTTCTCTTCTCTGCTGCCATCCGATAAATCATCACCGATGATATCCCTGTTCTTTAAGTCATGTACATCAATCAACACTCCGTCCCCTAAGCTTGTGATTCAGTCTTCTGAGTCTCTCATATTCAGACTACATTTTCGTGAGGCTTTTTCCTCTTTAAATGCCTCAGAAAAGTAACAATATACCAAAATTGTTACGTATGTTTAAATATGCATCGTTTGTTATTAAATTGAAGAAAAAAGATTCGTCAAAAATTGACTTGTAGGGTTAGGTCGATTAGGCAAACTATATACCTCTATTTTATAAACTCAACTTCAAACGAAAGGCGTTGCAGTACTCGAAACTACTTTTTATGCAATGAAATGAATCACTTTATGAATTTAGAAGTGCATTTTGTGTCGATTGCACACTTCAAGGTTACATACATAGTGTGACCATGAAATACTCGCACGAGTATGAAGGGTTAACGGTTCAACATTTCCATTTGCCAAAAAAAAAAAATTGATTAAATCAGTGAAAATCCCCAGTCGATAGATCGCTCGATTAATATACCCACATGTGTATAATAATATGCATGGAATTATTTTGTGTGTCAAAAATCGACGGCAAAAGGTCAACGCATTTTAACCTTGTGCGGTCGAATCAATAGAAAAGTCCGAATTATTGTAATCGTTACGCAACATCATGCGGATTTTCCCAAATCGATTGGATATACGCGAGAGATGAGTTCGAGGGGTTTTTCTCGTGACATTTCGACGAGGAAAATTCTAGCCCGGGAAACTTTCCGACGCTTTAACACGGGAGAGAGACATGCTGTATTAGTATTATTTGGAAAAAAAAAGATTTTTTTTCACATCATACATATATTATCGTGTTCTAACGTAAGACCGGTTTGGTATCGTGTGTGTGTTAAGACATCATCGCCGTGTTTCAACTTAATGTCAAATCTTTCCCAACGTCTTATTACCCTTTCATGTTCACTGGACGAGGTCGATAGGTGAACTGGACCTAATTTTTATTTTCGATTTTTTTTAACATGTGTATTTTTCTCTCAGGTGGGAGATGAGGCCGAACATATCGGTGAAACGTATCAAGATGAAGAGACCCAAGCTGCTTTGGTCATACGAAGAGATCCAAAAGCTGGACTGCTCGTTGTAAGTATTCAATTATTTTAAAATTGTTTTCATACGTGTGTTTATTTTATTGTGGTGACCTTTTCGGTTGCTATTCTCATCGTTTCTTTTATTATACTAACCATTAAAATATTTTTTTTTATTAATAATATGTTAACCGTTTTGTTTATTGTGTTGACCGTTACTTTGTTGATCGCTTCGATGTCGATCTTTTTAATGAGAAGTAATGGACGTTGTATTATAATATTATCATTGGACAATAATCAGCGTTTGTTGTTTTTTATTACTTTGATGAAATATTACGATTGAATTTATTTAAATATTATACACTAGCTGTATTACCCAGCTTCGCTCGGTACTTGTAATATAATCCGTTCAAACATAACTTATCTAATAGTAAAAAATTTTATTAAATTTATTTCAATAGTTTTATTTTATATAAATTTATTTGAATACTCATTTTTTTTTTTATTAAATTGACTGTCACGAACAAACAAACATATATAGTAAGTCTCTTATAAAAAATTATATGTACGCCCCCAGCGTCTGCGCCCCCTAGGGCTCCGCCATCGGTGCCTACGCCCCCGGGAACTTCGAATCCTTTGAATCGGAAAAAAGCGAATTATTTTTTCGATGACGTCACGGATTTCTACGCAAGAATGCTACATACATACATATATACAAAGTCTCTTTCCGAATTATATATTAGATACGTTATTTTAAAGTCTGGTTAACAATTTTGTACATTTTCATAGTTGGGTTCCTTTGAAATACATATATGTACTATAGTTTTTTTGAATAATCTCTCTCTTCTCGATCGTTCAATACTGATCATTGTGGTCTAATGGAACCTGAAGGACTTTATCTATTCCTCCTGGTCCTGGACCAAGATGATGATAGCGCATAGCATAGTGAATCCAGATGATCCTCTGAACTGATTCGTCCATTGAGTGAGGGATCTTCCTCTTTCTAGTGTCCTCTCCCCTGATTCAGTTGCTATCAGCTTTCCTAGAATTTCATAGCTACTCCTAACAACATTATTATATTTATTAAATCAATTATGCACACTCATCTAACAGATTATTCAAACGGGATGAGTGTGCTATACAGATTAAGAATTATTTATTAAAACAGGTATACATCCATTTATTAAAGACGGCATCTATGTATGGCCAAACGATTAATAGCCACAGAGACATGTATGGATATATTTATGCAGCATTTTCTAATCGGCGCAAATCGAGATGCTGGATGACTCGAATTTTCGCGAAAGTTTGGCCAATTTGTTGGAACTATTTCAATGAAATCAGATAAATTGGCAAACTCTGATAAGAAATGATCGATCTTGGAGTCACATATACAAAATCTCGTCATCAGCACACATCAGGGATAGAACCCGTGACCAATACAATTGAAAGCATCACATGCTAACCATTGATCTATGCTGCTGGTTATGAAGATGTCTGAAATATGAAAGAATTCTTCTTCGGTACACTTTTCGAGCTCCTGAAGGATGGAGACGATCAGCACCACATTTCAAATGCATACAGGGTGTTTATCTCCTTCCCTTCAACGCAGAGTCTATACAGTGTAATTGAGATTATCGTTCTATTCATTATAGACCTGCTCTTCCATATCTTCGACAGATTAATCATTCCAATTCTGCTTTGGATCTCTAAACTAATTCGTTGACCTTAAGGAGGACCTCGTTCTTGTCAGAGTTCCGAATCAGTCCACGAAAATAAGCTTTGTCTTATTTTTGTATGTTTCGAGGTATAAATGCCTGTTCTTCACTTCTACTCTTACACAGGAGCATGGCCATTTCATTTTTATTCTGGCTATCAGCGTAGTATCATACGGAAACCTCAAGTTAGAGATTCTTCTGCAAGCCACTGCTATGTCGTTCAGTACTTCCTTCATTATGTATTATTGGCATGTGTCAAAAAGATCAGTAGACAAAATGTTACTTTGTCGTACGCCTCTCTGAAGTCGGAATTGCTCCTAGAGAAACTCATTTACTTTCACCGATGTTGTTAGTAATAGTATATATTAAAAATGATAAAAGATTTTTTTTTCACCAATATATGTATATGGCAACACTGATTAAATAAGTAGTACAAGTAGTTTTTGAGCGATTGAAATACCAAAAATACTTTTTAAAAATATAAAAGATTTTTTTCCACTTTCAAAAGCTTTCGAGTACCTACTTCCCTTTTCATTGAATATATTCAAATCTGTTTTATTATCTAATAGGTTTTTGTACAAAATTATTGGACTAATCATCATCTTATCATCTTTCGAGTCATTCATTTTTTTTTATATATTTCCACTGATGAATGAATTTTTTGCACATATAAATGTGACTCTTTTTCCGGTGATTTCTCTCCACTTCCTGCCGTATTATTTCTTCAATTGATACATATGGATTTTGACAGATACATAAATATAATACGGCACATCCGTCAAAATCCGTACAAAAAATATCAGATTCGACAAATGTGTTTGAACTAAAGTTTCTGGTTTTCCGGACTTCTTCAATTCCTGGGACACGGGACAGAGCTGGTGATCATTCCCGGATTTCTCGGGATCCCAGGACATACATTTCCATGTACATATGTATGATAAATATGATTTCATTTTTTTTTATTAATATAAAATTTTAACAATATAATCGTTTAACTGGAAAAAATGTTAATATAAAAATATTTATTTTGAAATAGCTTCTTAATAATGAATATCAAAAAAAATTACGAATACGAAAGCCTATTTCTAGACTTTATAGATTTAAGCACATATCTTTCCAGCAATGGAAAAAACTCTTTCAGTTTTGTTCATCTGTTTTTACAAGCCTCTTCTTTCTTTTTTTTTATCTTGTCATCGTGTATATTTTCATTTATTTTTTAAAGTCAATACTATTTTTATTTACGTTATTTGTAGCTTGTCTTTGACGATGAATGAAGAATTACATAAATAAGGAGTTAACACACAATTGTCTCACCTTCATCAGAATCTAAAAGAGTTTCTTCCATCGTGGAATCGTCAATACAAAAAGGATACACTCACTTCGTAATAGTTTCATCGAAGGATATAAATTCACCTTTATTAAACCATTTAAAGAACGTATGAATTGAAATATTTTCTCCGGGATTCGAGATAAGAATTATAAGTTGAATATGAAAATACCAAAGTTGCTGTTTGGGCAAAGGTTCATTTAAATTCAAATTCATCGTCTTGTACGTTTGCTTCCTGAAAATTATTATAATTGGCAATACTAACATTTATTACGGTAATTAACAGGTAAAATTTCACAAATATGTTTGACACAATACAGCGGACTAATTGTGTCACCAGGTCAACTAATTCATAGCACTAATATGTATCATCGCCAATTGAAGTACATATTGTAACATATTGTCGACCATTTGAAAGAGTAGTCGTCACTATTTGACACACGTTTCAATTGAACTTGTCACTTGGAAATACGAAAAGTGAGAAAGTTAACGATCCAAAATTGCCACAACGACAACGATTACGAGCAAACACGGTAATCGTCGCAGCCCGAGGCCAATCATCGGATGGGTACATAATATCATAATTAGGGTATGTTCCGCGCTCTTGGCACGCTTTGCTACTTCCCTATACTCCATCTACGAACGGAAACTGATTAAAGTCAAATAGAAGAATACCCAACAGCGTTGGGACTCTTGTACGAGTGAAAATCCCGCATTACAATCGCTGATGATGACGCTGAATCATGAGCGTGCAATTATCCACGAGTACTCAATTACCACGATGTATGCATGTATTATAATTGGTGTCGCAACCAATTATAGGCAAAAGATATGTCAAACTATGTGTTAGACTTTCCATTCTGTAATGGCAATTGGCGTGTGGGGGGTGACCTTTCTTAGTGCAGAGACAAAGGTCATTGTTTTCGGTCTACGAATTTGCAATACATTTATTATGCATGTTCGAGATGACCTCAAACGTTTTTCGTAACTGCGGTCGAAATTCGACATAATAATAATTATTGTTTTATTGCAAAACGGTCATTATGCAAAGTGTGCGCTGTTAAGTTGACCTATTTCGCAACTTGTGCTCGTTCAACTTATATAATATAATAGTGTCTTATGTATGATTTTGTATTGGCTGTCGATTTTGATGACTTGTAATAAATTCGTCTGAGGGCTTATTATGAATGGGTCAGTGATTTTTTTTTTTTAATTCGTTTAATCACATCTAGTATTATCACATTGATTCTAAATTGTTATTATAAATAAATAATAATATATTAGTGAATTAAAAAAGGAACATAAGAAAGTATAAAACCTTTAAGTATTAAGTTTGAATGAGATCAGACTAAATGAGAGTGAAAAAGCAGCTTTACCACTATTTCAATGAGTTGCAAAGGGGTGGTAAAAAGAGGCGTACGGAAAACGAGCTGTCATCGCTCAACAATATTCTGATGTAAATTTTAATGACTTTGTTAATCATGAATCTCCCCAGCTTCATATAATTATTTTACTTGAATGTTAGATAAAGTGGTTCAAAGTCAGTTCATAAATTTTTGACGGGCAGAATCTCAACGATTGAAGCTAATAAAAAGGTTGTAAAAATTGAATATTTCAAATCAAATAATATAACTGTACATATATATTATGGAGTCACTCTCTAATTTCGTCTTCAAAGTGAAATTTAAGTATTTTTACATTTTTTTTATGCAATTACAATTGTTCAAATTGGCATAAAATTACTTCTCAGAATATTTTAGATAATGCTCGGTATGAGGAAATGGATTAAAACGGACCATTCAATTTACAATTTTACCGGAAAATTTTCATGCAATTTTAAAAGCAGAATTTTTCAATACAAAAGGATGAAAAATATTATTATAGTAATAAAAACCACATTATGTGATTTTTCTATCGCAAAGAGCGTTTCCTACGATATTTATATATGTACTAAGCTATGTTTGAATCGTTTTTGAAATCACATTTAAAAGACCGCACGATAATAAAACAATTGTCAAAGTTGGTAAATATTCAGTTAGTAGCTTTTAAAATTTCCATTATATAAAATCACGCGTTTTCTTTAAACAATCGTTTAATTATAGATCATTACATAATTGCATGATGGAACTTCATATAATATATATTTAATTACCAATAAACTGAACATGTACATAAGTACTAGCTGTTAAATTTAAAATACTGTCCAATATATGTACATAAATATAAGTGACTTTTTTATGATTTTTACTGACCTAAATGCACTAGCCGTTTATTTGATTTGTTGACCATTTATTATAACAAATGACCAAAAGCATTTTAATTTACCAAACAATTAAATACAGGCTTAAATCTACGATGAACCATTGCGATCACCAATGTAATAAATTACCCAATTGATTGTCCGAAATCTTCAACTAACCAACCGATTGTCGATCTCGCCTGTTTTTTTTTCATTTAAAACAATCAATGCAATTTAGATGCATTTTTTATCGATGTCATTGTAGTGTATCATGATTTCATTAACCGTCAATTTTGACGGGCTCGTTACGTCCATTATAACCATCACGAATTACGACCGCAGGTGTTAATTGTCGTCGTCGATTGACAATCATTTGCACAATCGGTTGCAGCACATCTCCCAGTCTTATGCAAGATGACGGACGGGTGCATCAAATCAATTGCATTTGCAATCGGCCACGATTGCGAAACACAATCGACAGCTTGCCGAAAAAATTTCGTCGACACGTGTCAAGTGAAAAGAGAGCCAATCAAACATTACGTCAATCCTTTTCAGTCTTGTATTTTACATTTATTATTATTTATATATTGAGCAATCTGAAGTATTGTCAATAATTGAGACATTAATTCAATTGTTGTCACGATTGGAAATTTTCGATTCGTTTCACTTTCGATGAGTTCAATTTGTATGTCGATGTTTCAGTGGAATTTTTTTTTTGCATGATCTTTTCTCACGATCTGCGATGTAATCTAAAGTGTCGGTGAGATCTTGTCCTGATATAAATGAACTAATGTCTGCAATACGTGATTGGTAATTTGTACAAAATTGTCGGCCGTGACCGGACTACATTGTAATTATGTATTTCAAGTACATTTGTACTATTCTTTAAACAATGCCAGATTCTAAGGCTTGTAATTTTATCGCTCGAAATCGGAATCTTTTTTAGTATTTTTTGATAAGGTCTGACCTCAGTAAATGCCTTGAAGTGATAATTATTGGTTTTGAAGTTTTTTTTAATTATTGTAATATACATATGTATGACTGGAAAGAATATTAGCCATAATGAATACTGTAAGGATTAGATCGCAATGGATAAAATCTTTTGGTACTTCTTCTGGGCAACAATTTAAATGGTCAGTTTTTTCAATAAATGGTCAGTAATTTTTACCAAAATTAAGCAACAGTTTGGCATAACGAGGAGAGATAGAAAATATAATAGGTGGGTTAGAAGTATGACAAAGGTGGTTGATGTAATGGTGAGAGTATATAAATTTAAATGACAATGGATGGGTTACGTTAGCTAGAAAAACAGACGATAGATGCACGAAAGAAGTGTCCAAATGGTACCCGAAAGAATGTTAAAGGGTAAAAGGTGCTTAAGGTCATCGACTTTAGAGAGTCTTTAAATAATATTATGTATTAGATGTATTATGAGCATTTATACGAATTGTAAATAGGTTTTTGAGCTCTTTTTTCCTATTATGCTGTACATTAACATTATGATTACAACCAAATTAAATTAAATTGTAAAATAGAAAATGATCAGTAGATCAGTAGCTATTAAAATAGATATAAGATGTATTGTGAACATAATTTCGTAATAATAAAAAGCATTTAAAAATCAAAATCAAAGGGTAAAAGGAAGGTTATAGGGAAGATAGGTAGATGAAAGCAGAAAAATGTGTGGAATGCGATGGATGAGAGTTGCTCAAACAGAGACGAATGGAAGCGTGTTTTAGAGATTTTCATCCAACAGTGGATGGTGAAAAGCTGTGAATAATGATAATGATGATAAGTGTACTATATAGATAAAAATAAAAGGTCAGTAATAAACGTATGGTTTTGAGTATTTCTTTGATAAACAGACACTAGTCATGCGTTTAGCGACCGATTATATCACTCACGGATCATCTACTTATTTACTGAACAAATTAAACGAAATAAATACAGGTCCTTATATATGTACATATGTATGTTAAAGGCCTGAAAATTTGGTAAATTCTAGCGTTTGTGTACCGTAATGAGTAAAAATGAAAAAAAATGCTTTCATTTTAGGATTGATTAAATGCCTTTTCATATAGGATTTATTGGGTAAAATTAGGATTTATTAATTTTCAAGCTTTTACAGTTCTATAAAATACATATGAATACCGGAAATAAAAAAAGGAATTCAAAAACGTGCTATTTTAGATTTTGAGATACATCGGTTTTTGTCAATACATTGTATAAGTAAATACAAATTTTCTTTTGATACAAACTCTTAAAAAAACGATTTTAAGGAATTAGACTATATTTTATAACATTGTCGTTAGCATATAAAACGTATTTTTGGTATAAAGCTGATTTTGGATTTTTTGTTGTTACACTGGTCCTTTTTATTTCCAGTATTTTTTCGTTGATAAAGTAAAAAGCGATAAAAATACATATATAATTTATATCCAAAAATTGCAAAAGTACTAACTTTATTTCATAAATATAAATATATAGCATAACATTATGTAGGTATAGTTATTATTTTTATCCCCAAAGTATGTTTTTTAATTCATAAATTTTGATTATATTCTTAAATTTAGTCAAGAGAAGGATTTGGAAAAAAACTTGTTCTATAATTCTAATAAGTATAGTTATATGTATTTTTTGCTGTGAAACAAAACACAAAAGCCGATTGATTTAATTTGATATAAATAACAATTCACTAATTTAAAATAATTAAATGACTTACAATATAAAAGTATACATATACATAAGATACTTTAAAAATATTGAAATATATAAAAAGTGAGGTACAAAAGAACATATCACATATGTACATATGTATATTTATTAGATGATTGCATAAGTTTATGCACGATTTTCATACATGACATGAACTTATGCAATGAAATAATATTGAAACAAATACAATACAAACTTCATTAAACGTTTTAGTTTTTTTTACATACCTCTTATACAGTTCACATGGTTTTCGTGTTAGTGGTAATTTTTATATCTCTTATCTCTTATACGATCGTTTTCATACTTTGCCATATTGCTCATTTTGGTCATCAATATACGTTAATGTATCGTCCGCCATTACGTTGGAGATAAAATATAGTATACAATGCGTATCAAATATCCACAATTTTGGGTACGGTGACGTTTTGATCTTCTAGCAAGCTACTATAACCTATCTTTCAACCTGTTCGTTATGATATGGCCATATCAGATTTTAATTGTTTAAACGCCTATAATTCACTCTATATTTTATAAAATTTGCTCTATAGGTTCTCGTTATCTCTAATATATAAATATTTATAGTTTTAACTCTCATATGTATATATAAATTTCTAATTTGGCGTGTAGCTTCTTGTAAGGTAATACACGATATACATATATTGATTTTTGGCCAAATATGTCAGATCTGACATTTCACTGCTAAAAGTACTTCTCTTCAATGAGCGTTATCTGCGAGATAAGTATTCAATAAGAAGTTATTTTAAGAAAGCAATTGAACAAATAAAATATTATATGTGTTTATTTTGTTATGAGAGTACTTTTTGTTGTAGAAATCACGTTTTGTCTATCTTCGTCGTGTCGGGTATCAATTTTTTTCATAAATTAATAAATTTTCCATGAGAAACTACTACATCTACACATCACAGTATCCATTCAACGACAAACAAATTGATAGGTAGCAGCAATCGAGACAAAAGACAAGGTGGGAAACTTCCCGTCACATCTGACAAGCGTCCATTCATTACAGACCAGTTCGCGTGATAGGGGACGGGCCAATTACTCATCATCGCTGTTTCCCAATCGCCTTTCAGGACAGTCTATCTTTGAGAACCGTTTATATGCAATTAAATGGCTGATTTTTTTTCACTCGATTATTATTGTCAATGCTCGTCCGATGTGGGTCAAGGAGGCTGGCCGTTCAGCAACTGCCATTGTGTCCCGTTCCGAGTTTTTCACACCAGATAAAAATCTGCTTAGCCTGAATAACTGAGGCGATTTCGTGCGAGCCGAGCGCTTTTCAAAAAGTCAGTGAAATAATAATAAAAAATAAGACCGAAATTAATATCGGACACACGCGGTTAGGAAACCGTGCGGTCAACCATTGTTGTTGTCCAGATGGGAAAATTAACACCGGGCTTGCGTACTCCTTACGTTATTGCACAGTGTGTAAAAAAAAGTATTGGTTTGTGGATTATAAATCAGTATTGATTGATGCTTATGAAAATAAAAAAAAGAACACGCATATTGTCTGTGAGGAATGTTGAATGTGAATGTGAAATTTGGGTACAATTTTTCTATGCATATATTAATAGTTTTCCAATTGCAACAACTTTTAGTGATTGATTTTGATTTTTAAATGCTTTTTATTATTACGAAATTATGTTCACAATACATCTTATATCTATTTTAATAGCTACTAATCTACTGAACATTTTCTATTTTACAATTTTAATTTAATTTGGTTAGTAATTATAGTATTATATTATTCTAATGTTAATGTACAGCATAATAGTAAAAAGAGCTCAAAAACCTATTTACAATTCTTATAAATGCTTACAATACATCTAATACATAATATTAATTAAAGACTCTCTAAAGTCGATGACCGTTGAATTGCATGAAATTAATATGGAATGTATGGTTTTGATATCAATAGATAGTTTAATGCATAGTTTAGTGGTTTAAGTGCTGGTATTTTTTGCCCAACTTTATAAATATACCTATTTGGATTTGCTACATATTTATTTATATTATTTAAGTTTAAGTTTGAACCATTGTGGCATTACAGGAGTCCATAATGTGCCACAATGTTCGAAAAAATACAGATAGATGAGAAAAATATATACACAGACAAATATACATTTATACATAATCATAAAAACTAAGGCATTTATTATAATAATAGCAGATAAAGTAAAAATATCAAATAATAAAATATAAAGTAAGGAATGTCTTGAATAGCCAGCACCAATATATAGAAACCAGATGTAAATACAAAACATTCCTGCAAGGCCCAAATGGAAGAGAAAATATCAAAATTCCACTCATACACACATTCAATTATGAAAATAATGATGAGCGCAGGCTACCAGACAATATATGTAAATAAATAAACATAAACAACTATATTTTTGATAATTTTTGTATTCCTATTCTATGTAGCATTGAATTTATTGCACTGTATCTGTTTACTGTCTTTTTCTAATTAACTTAAAGTAGACAATTCTTTAAAAAATAAAATAAAAATAATCACTATTAATTATAGTAATAATTAAAAAAAAATACGAGTTCCATGTTAAAAATTTCATAGTACATTTTATTTGTATAAAAAAAAACCACACATAATGTAAAAAGCCTTAACCTTTGTTTCTAACTGATTTCATTTTAAAATATACAGGATTTTTTTTCATTTTAAAACACCGAGGAAAGAAATTGCATACTCATATTCACGTAATGTTGATCAAACATTCCTTACACTGCAAAGTGCTTATATTTTCTTTGAGTTAAAATTAGCAGACGCTATTTTGTCAATGTATCTAATGGAATAATAAAATCTGTATGTGCCGTTATATTTGAAACAGGTAAAAGTCCACTTTTCTTCATTCCCAGAAATATTTCACAAAACATTAAATAGAATGGTTTACGTTTAACAATATTTAAAAACACTGGTGGCTTGTAGTACGTTTATTCTGCTTTTCTGAGATTCTGGACACATCGAATTAAGATAATTGATAACAATTTGTGGAATTAAGTCAAACAGAAATAGTGTTTTTGGAACTGAAAATTGCACTTTCAAATATTATATCTAGTTACAAACATAGCTAAAGGATTGTATGTTTAGATAAAATTGATTACAACTATTTCCTTTTAACAGATAATATCTCACTGTACCCAAGCTCGTGTTCAATTATAGTCCAAAGCAAGTAAACTTTTCACTTTTACTAAAATCATACCTCACTTGAAACGATCCACTCGTCTCACAGTGCTCAGAAATAGATTTAGTACATCGCCACAGTTTAATGTGCATCTCGGCCAACTAATAAGGCACATTCATCATTGTTGAATGGAATATTGCACAATTGCATAACAACCTCACATTTTCCCATAGCCACTCTAAGCACTAAGTACATAGACGTATTCGGACAGAGAACCGCAATAAAATTACTTCATTAAAACACACATGAAATAATGCATCGTCAATCGATTAAAAACAGCATATGACCTAACCTTTGACTTGCAGATGGTGACATAACGCTTTCACCGATTGCACACATATTACGATGCAATCTCTCTCTCGAGAGAGATATATATTCTCCCACTCGAGTGTGTGCGTGTATCATTTGTTTATGTTGTTCGATTAATTATTATTTAATTGACGTGAGTTGAGAGTATCTGGATGATACGATACACTCGAATGGTTTGCAAGAAATTCACTTTTACTCTCGTTTTAATGGCCGTCTTCCTTCCGCGTTCGCCATTTTTGCTCACACGTTCCAATCTTGGCTATTATCAACTGTCGTGCGGATCATCACGTCATTTTATCATTTTTTTTTATTATTATTTGTAGCGGGTCTACTATTTTAATGGACGAATAATATAACGGTCGAACTATCACGGTCATTTTTTAATTGGACGGAATTATTATACAACTTAAGTATGTGTGTTTGTGTTTGTGTATAATGTATCGGAATTGATCGATCATTGTAACAAGTCAATTAGCGTCATCGTCAAGTGTAACCGATTCACGGTTGCGAGTCATTCTTCCGGTTTAAATGTAACTTGTTTTGTGTGAGCGAATTCGATTTAAATGATGTTTTTCGTAAGTTGGATTAATGATTGAATAGGGATTGCAATAACGGTAAATCGACAAAATTTCAACATCGGTATTTACCGGACATTGTTTTTATCGTGAATTAAGTACGTATACACGCATTAAAAGTCTTTGCAAATGGCGTATTGTTGATTAAGTTGTGTGGAATTTTTTTATTTTCAGTATTAAATGTGGCAATTTTAAATTGATAAATTCAATCGCAATACAGAACAATCAAATTGTAATTGGATTGAGATCAGACGGTTGTTTCAAATAATGATCGAAACTTGCAAATGGTCCAAACTTTAAATAAATAAATATGATTGGCTAAACAAAAAATAAAATTTATTTATTGTTATGAATCTACTTTCATGCATTTATAATATTGTTTTTTAATTATTTACCACTCAATCTAGGTTAACGTTTTTAGGAATAGTAAACACATTAGTTATCACATTATTAGTTAAACACATCTTATCCATATTTTTCGTTTACCGGTAAACCGGTTGTAAAGAAAATCGGTTTATGAAATTTGACGGTAAATTGCAATCTCTACTAAGCTATTAAATGGCTATACATATAATTAATAATTGATATCGTATCTATTTATTTTATTTAAAAAGTTTTGGACCTTTATGGCATTGCAGGAAGAACCTAATGCACCACAATGACCTAAATTTATAATTTATGATATATATATGTATTAACTTATTTGATAATTTTTTCCAGTTATCAAAGGATTTTCATTGATGCATTCAATTATAGATCTAATAAATGTGCATTTTTAAGTGTGATCAGTATATAAATAATATTTAATAATTTTAAAACTATGTCAAGTACTACTTTAGAATCTTATTTGGATTTTTTAAATGATCAATTTCAAGATGCCTAGATTAATTTCATACTTTTGTGTAATAACTTTGGTGAATGTTCTTCCTTCACTTTCAATTACATTTCGAAACTTTACTATATACAATTCGCATAAACACTTTCAAGATGAATTTTATCTTTGATGACCTGGAAAACGCCCGCTGTTTATTATTTTGTAATGTATTTACAATGTATTGAGTATTCCTACATGATTGTGAGCTTATCTTTGAATTTATAGTATAATAAATAACATAGGCAGGTTTATATCAATACGATAAATATATGATTAATATTTGCCATTCTCTTTTCCCTGCTTCTAATCTCTGATTCACAATCAATATATATTTAATATATTTAGTCTCAAAAGTGAACGAAACTAATATATATGTAATTTAATTTAAAATTGGATCATCAATGTTTCTGATTGTTTTATTTTTGACTTGCAGGAAGGATCAATAGGACATGACCTAGTCATAAAACCATTGCCATCTACTTTATCCTCGAGCGCCGTTCTGCCCAAGCCTTCGAAGGCTTTACCTCCAGACCAAGACGACGAGATGTTCATGGACCCAAACCAAGACGACATGGTCTCCATTGACACGGGCCTACCTATCAAAAGGTCCAAGACGGTAGCTAAGACAACAGCGGGCAACTACGAAACAGACGATTCGTCGACGGTAGAAGCCGAAGAAGCTACCACGACATCTGCAGGAGTTTACCAGAAGGGTATCAATAAGATGGACGACGAAGGCGTAGAGGTCGTGTTCGACGACGACAGGGCCAAAGAAGAAGCTCGAAGACAGACCAAAGAGAGCGGTGTTAAGGTGAAAGCAGTGAATGTGAGAAGTGCTCTGATCGAAGCTCTCGAAGGTGCCAAGCACGTGGTTTACAAAAGAGACGTGGCCGAGGACACTCACGAGGAACTCAGCGACTATGGTGAGTAACTTTATTCTCCTGACCGCGTAATTATTGCCAATTTTCTAACGACGAGATAATTATGTGTCTGATTTAGCACAGTTCAGATGAAAGTTGCTTTTGGAACGTGCACTAGCCCAGCTTCATTCCATTTATAAGGATAGGTCTTGGAGAATGTTATAAAGGTTGCTTTCGAGATGTTGATTTCTTGTTGCGCTTACTCGTGCCAACTTTGGCAAATAGCCCGATGAAGAAAGTTCCACTTTTGTAGGAACGTTCTGTGGGATTTTCCCTATCATCGAGTCTTTTGTTTTGTTGTTTGATGATTTTAATCTTTTTGTATATTTAATTTCAATATACATATATATTCTAACGCTATGCATCACCATATTTGTGAAGTATCCATTCAAGTACTCAGAAAGAAATATAAATAAATATTTTAAGTCAATTTGAAATCACACGTCGTATTCAATTTACCCTTTACTGATAAGCAGGAGCGGCTCGGCTAGTCTTTAAGGGCAACTGGGGCACAATATATAAAATAAACTTTGTATATTTTTTACAAACCTCCTTTACGTTTCACTTACGATTACAATTAGAGGATAATTGATCTCTTATCCGATCGTTTTCATACTTTGCCATATTGCTCATTTTGGTCAACAATATAAGTAAATGGATCTTCCGCCATTAAGATAGAGATAAAATATCGTTTAAGACGCGTTTGAAGTTCAAAAATTTTAAATCTGGGTGACGTCTATGTAGTCTTTATTCATGATTCATGAAGAGTCAAAAAGTGTTTCTTCATCCCGCTCCCGCTAATTAAGTTTGGGGCAGTCGTTTATCTACCGTAGTCCCGTGGTCACCAGTTTCTGTTTGCCTGATACTCTGGCACATTTTGTTTATTAATTTAAATATTAGCCACAGTGACGTATAAGCATAATACAAATACTATGTAAAATAAAATAAACGTGACATCTATGTTATAGATAGTAAATTTTTGAAATCATATTCAAATAGTGGTGACATAGTCGGTAGGATGGTTTTGGCCAATTTGATGGGGGAACCGCTTCAACAATGAGATCTGATATATTGGCTAACTCTGATAGGAAACGATCGACTTTGAATCACAAATATTCAAGTGTGATCAGAAACATTAAAAATTATACTCAGAATAAATTATTTTCAATCGCGATCAGCTCATGGGATCCAATCCGGCGACCTCTCGGTGCTTAGTATCAATGCAACCACCGAAACATGCTGCTGGCTAAACTGTTACATTTTGTACTGTGTGTAAAGTGTTGACTGTCAGTGGAGGCAGAGAAAAATGATCCCTTTTTCCGTATACAGAAGGCCGCTTTTTACTTTTACAGAATACTCCAGCCCCGGTCGTCTATATTGTCTATAAAATACGAAAAATATACAACATTGTCAATGTTTTTCGACATTTCAACCATTATTTAAAAGTTTTGCTTAAATTGTCAATCACAGTATGTCAAATATTTAATTTTTATTATTAAATATATATTTTTTTATTTTCACATAATAAACGAAGTCGATGATTTGCAAAAGGCATAAAATGTTACCAAAAATATATTAAGTTCAATTTTTAAGAAAAAAAAGTGTAGCATCCCCGTGCCCTATCTGTTTTTAAAGTCACAAGCCGCCTCTGTTAATAAGCAAAATATCATCATCTAAGAAACTTTGTTTTTGCATTTGAGTAAGTACATACCTATCTTAAAGAGCAAGCCTATGATTACTTTTGAACTTTAAAGCTAACACTCACTTAACCTTTACCAAGATGTATAGTTTCGTCTATGAATATCAAATACCCATAATAAACTACCGTTTTGTAAACAACTATACAATTAGTCCAAATTAATAATTAATTAATCAACAATTTACTACCCAATATTCAACGAATCTTCAAGGTAATCCATTACAACCGTAACAAGACTAAATCTAGAGGTACAATAAAAGCAAACATATTTTTTAAAATTGCAAATATCCCACAACCGAACGACCTTGATTGGTCTGACTGAACCTATCCAAAGCATTCGAACAATCCGATCGGAATTCAAACTCGTTAATTTACATCTCTGGGGAGTGAAAAAGAGGTGTATGCAAACCGTAAGAACAACCGTACGGACGACATCTTGGAATTCGCAATCTGACCGATCGATTTAAACTCTACGCGAAATCGTGAGGTTTCACCGCTCTGTATGCCAGGAGGGTATTGCTAGAAACCGTTGAATTTGAGATGAGTTTTCGATTTCGACGGAGATTATTCAGATTCGGCGGGGAAAAGTGTTTTTCGATCGCATTCGAATCGCGTAATGATCCAAGTGTCGTTCAAAATGGCCGTCGCGTCGGTAGCCATTGCAATTGTAACGATCGCTCTGAATGCGTGTTTTCTCGTTTCCTACACGACTCGTATTGTATATGTGGGTTTCTGGTGTTTAAAATTGAACGAGTTTCCAATTTAACGCTTCGTGACTTATTCACGTGTAGGTATTATAATATGTATTTCCGTAATGTTAAAAACTGCACTTCGTTGTTACGTTTGATAGCCTATTATTCGCAATGCGGTCGTTTCCTATGCCCGCTTAATGATCCAGAGTTATTGTTTTTATTTGATTTTGTCGAATTAGTATATTGATTTCTTTATTTATCGCTTTGGACTCGTATTTTACTAGTATTTTCATTTTCTACTTAAGATTTTATCACCTTGATCTCTCTTCCTCGGCTTAAAGTGAGCTACTTACTCACTTGAAGTATCCATGCGAATATATAGACGCACAAGCTGTCAAAATATTAGACATTGGATCTTATTTACAAAACGAAATCTACATATGTACATATGTATATTTATTAGGATTGTATCTTGATATAGTGAGTTGATCTTTAGACGTGATTTAACGACTGAATTTAGAACTAATTTAGTTGTTAAATATACTAATCAATTGATTATTGAATTTTATGGACCAATCTTAATTTGTCGAAATATACAAAAACCAGCAGCATTATATGCTGGTGTTATTGTATACAAATGTATGTACTTATATATTTTTATTTTTCTCATATCTCTGTATTTTTTCGACCATTACGGCGCATTAGGGACTTCTGTAATGCCACAATGGTTCAAATTTAAACTTATATAAATACATAATATTTTATTACTATATTATAGTAGCAGCATATAATGTTTTCGAACAAAGTGGTCATGGGTTCAATCCCACCGGTTGCTGCCGGCTAGACTTTGGATACGTATCTCCAAGATGATCGTTTCCTATCAGAGTTTGCCAATTTATCTGATTTTCATTGAAACGTTTCCAACAAAATTGGCAATAGTTTTTTAACATCTCGAATTTCACTGATTTGTAAAATTTGCTGCAAATTAGTCCATATATGTATGTGTGGATCGCTGTTTATATTTGCTTTGTATAATATTTACAATACTTCTGTATAATGTTTGACCATAGATGTCGTGTTTAAAATATTAATATATGGGTGTATACCTGTATATATAATTAGTAATCCATAATCTGTATACACGACTCATCGCTTTGGAGCAATCTGTTAAGGCTAGATGATTGCATGCTTGATTGATTTAAATCAAATAAAATAAACGATTATGATTTTTGCAAAAATACTTTGCTTTGTAGAAATCCAAATCTTGATATATCGTATACAGCATTTGAGTAAGAAAACATTTTGCCCTATTTAAGATTGGGTTACGTCTGACGCTGTTTTGGATTTCTTCTAAAATCTGATTTAGTATCCATTTTTTAAGAGAATTCCTTGTTTTTAGAGACTTCTCTGTTCATTCAACCTTTTCTATTATTTAACTTCTATGATTTTAAATCCCATACTAAAGATTACAGATTTTCTCTAGAGCGTCATTATACCTATATATTATGTATATTATACGTGTTCATACGAATTATCATACATTTTTTCTTATTTTATTAAATATTTGAGAAGATGACATATGCCATGGACCCAATTTACATATGTATGTATGTTCAAATACATACATACATTATTATCACAATAGATAGGTGAGTGAGCCAATTTATATGTACAATTGGATCAGATAAACCGACAAACTTTGATAGGAAATGATCGATTTGGATGTTTCAATATCCAAATATGTCTAGCATAATATGTATCTATAAAAATCTTTATGAAATCATTAAAGTAAATATTAATTTAAAAACATTTTACGATTGTAGCAAATCCATATGTACATACGAAAATTGCAATTTTCCATTTTAGGCGCCAGTTTTATGAGTAAATGTTTATATACAAAACGACCGTTTGAACTTTAACACATCCTCAACACTCTAAGAATGGCGTTACGATAAGTGGTTCTACATTTTAATAATTAAAATAAATACACAGTGTAATTGTTTAGCACTAAACGGACCCGGAAAACGCCCAACACTTACAGCAAACAAACACATAATTATCGAACACAAAATCATCGGAGCATATTCCTCATATAATATATAGGTATATATGTATGTAGGTATTAAACACCTCTCAAGAGTTAACTATTACGATTAAACATGCAATACCTGTGAAGTGATTATTTCACGAGTGATTTTCTTGATAAAAATCTCATCGCAGGTATACATTCATATAATGTCCAATTTGTCTAGGCGAGCACGATCGCACATACTTTACCTGTGAATATCTATGTATACATACATAAATACGCGAGGCTTGAATGTCAAACGTGCCACTAATGTTAATTGACTTGTTAATATACCACCACCGTTTTCTTTTTCCACTTTTTTACAGACTCCATTTTGTATGTGGGTAAATATTTCGCTCATTTCGATCACCAACCTCCGCTTATTCGATTCGTATGTTAATGATTTCGGTGATTTTTGTGTGTGTGTTTTTTTTATATATCGTTTCTTGGTCTCGGTGTCAACAGTCGTTGTCAAGGTGTTCGTTTTGATAAACGGTGGCGGTCAAGATGATCGATATGTATCTCGGTCCGGTTGAATGCCGCGTGTTGGGTGCATTTTTCATTGACTTTTTGACACACTTCGGGAAGTCGTCGATGATTCTGAGGACATCTGATGTGCTTTGATGTTTTGAATGCTAAGTTGCGGTGGTGGCGTGTGATGGATCGTAGGTTGGTGGGTCAATATGAATTTTAATTCTCTACAGTTCAATGTTTGTGTGTTGCTATGGAGGATTTTGTGTCGTATTCAAAACGTGTCCTGTTTCGAAATTTGACTTGGGATTTTTTATATTTCATTTCAATGTTGTGAATCTTATCTGATCCTATTCAATACATTGTCAAATCAGTATCGAATGCGTTGCAATGCCAGAATAAGGCATGCAATTCCCGTTCCCGTTTCAAGTGATGGTTGGAGCCAGTGCCGGTTTTAGGGGGTGGTTGGGTCGGGCGGCACCCGAGGCGATTCAAAATTTAAAATTAGTGCGCCAAAGGCGCTACAAAATTTCAGATCAGAGCGCTAAAGGCGCCTCTACGTTCTAAGTTCAAACATTTGTATTTTTTTTATTTTTAACTCCACCAGTGGGGTTGGGAAACCTTTTTAACCACTTTTCTGCCGGTCCCAAGCCCGGAAAAAGGAGGATGATAACCCATTTTTACTTTATCTATGTACGTAGTAACAATAGACGAAGTTTTGTGATCATGCGAAAATTCGAACTTGAGATTTTGACTGATTCGAACTTAGAATCGATCACTGATCACGTTTTCGTGATCTAGAAAAAATGTGAGTGTTTGTGTCTGTGTGTGTGTGTATTTTGGGGATATTTTTAACACCGTTAGTTCTATCGAACTGAAACTTAGTATCGGTTACTGAAATTCTTATCGACACGATGTAAATTTTTTTCAAATTTTTGAGTTGACCGGAAATGGTACCTCCTCTTATAGGTGTCCTCTTTTTTTTAAGTTTTTGAATTCAATTATCTCCCAAACAACTGACTGAATCCATTTTAAAAGTGATAGAAATAATAATTTTTATAACCTTATATTTTTTAAATATTTCTATCTGAACCGGAAGTAGTACTTTTAATCTAGATAATCGACGTTTTTTATGTTTTTCTCAGAAACCTTTTGGTTTATTGAACTAAAATTTCATATCTAGAAGTTTAAGCTTAATACCAAGTTATTTATAAAATTTAGTAAGCATCCGTCAACCGGGATTTTTTGGATTTTTTTCTCTTAGAAAGGTCGAAAATGTTGTGCCCACTACTCTGGTACTATGGTAGGGTTTTGGTCAGAATTCGTAAACCGGAAGTAGTATTTTTTATTTAAATAATATTTCATTATTTTATTTTGACCTTTAAAATTATTTGTATTTTCTTGATATTTAATGAGTATAATACTGATAGTGATTTTTAGTAATAAAAAAAATTTGAACAAAATCTGACAGCCGGAAGTAAAACTTTTGTTTTGTGCAAGTTTCCATACATTTGCGCTCAATTTATATCGCTATCATAGTCATTAGTTCAATATCGAATTTTGTTTTGTAACCTTCTTACATTCCTCAAATACATAGATAAAGTCATGGGTTGGTCACACCCGAATTTTTTAATATTTTTCTAGGGGTGCTTAGAAAAAAATTCTTTGACTACACAATGGCGTTTCAAACTTTCGCGTCGGTAAAATCGCAATTACGAATATTATTATTAAGAGTTTTTTTCCCGTTTTTTTTCACTGTAAGCTTCCCGGACATGCATACAACAAATCTTGAAAGTTCCATCGTAATCGGTTGAGTGGTATAAGAGCCTATACGAGACAGACAGACAGACAAAATAGACATTCAATTTTATATACCTATGTATATATATGTAGATTAAATACTGCACATACGTATTACATTAAACGTACTGTATTCTCATATACTGTATTTTTGATTAGATTAGAATGTATTGCAAAGTTTCAAGGGTAGTAGTATATCATTGTTTACGAATAAGCAATATATCGTGATTGCAATTTAATTGATGTCGTGATTCGAACTTATCAAGTATGTATGTGATTATGAATGGTTTTCGTTAATTTCATTAAATTTATATACATATGTACATGTTACTGGTGGCCTAGTGCTTGAATTTGTGCATTTATATTAGATCCGATGAAGTGTGAGACTGACGGGAACGGGGAAATTGGCGTAAGACCACTTTTATTCTTTCATTTCGAGAAATATCTCGCAAAACATTAAATATAATGTTTTACATTTAAGAATATTTAAAAATACTAGAGGCCTGTTTGTAATACGTTTATTCTGCTTTTCCGATTTTCTGGAAGTATCGGGTTGAAATAAGTGATATCAATTTGTGAATTAAGTCAAACAGAAATACATTTTATTTTTATTTTTTACATAGATATATACCACGAAGGCTTGACAGGAAGACCCCAATGCGCCTTCCTGGACAATTAATTACAAACAATGCACCATTTTATTATTACATAAATCACTGTATTTCCAGAAGCTGAAGAACACGAAATAACAATTAATTAATTACAGAATTAATCCATTGATACATCTATGGATTTAGATTTTGTACATAATTTTTACAAATTATACACACAATAAATACAGAAGATTTGCGACAGCAGGAAAGATGATTTTTTGCCAATTTTGAGGAACCGTTTCAACAATGATCAGATAAAATCGGCAAACTCTGATAAGAAACGATCGATTTGGAGTCACAAATACCCCCAAATCTAACCAGAAGTATGGCGGATCGAACTCATTGATCACTTGGTGCTAAACATACTGCTGGCTTCAGTGTTTTCCAACTGAAAATTAGACTTCCGCCACTTCCAAATACAATGGTTCATATATAGTGTAAATGGAAGTATAATAAAAAGCTTAATATCTCACGTAAAGCTCCAAAACTCAAGTATACATGTATGTACATATGTGCATAGTTAGCCAACACGGTCAATACCACCGTTGAACGACTCGGCCCAAAAAGGTCAAGGCATTCAAAATAGATTACATCTATTGTGGTATAATCCTGACATTTGACCCATCTGTTGTATACACACTTCGACGCGGAAATTAGTCAAAGGCTTAATTTTGGACACTTTTTTGCCGCCATTAGCGAGCGATACGCAATTTTTTCCGCCGCTAATTTGTCACGCTTCCGAAGCGAGTCCTTCCAAACGAAGATGATCGTCTTCCTTTTTTTTCCGAACGTCTCTTCTTATTCTTCATAGTCGTCGACGTGTCTATCCGGCCATTGTGTATATATGCATGTCGACTCTTTTTTTTCAATTTTATTTCAGCATACATAATATTCTTCGGAAACGGCAACCGTTTCTCGGTAAGGACTCGTGCCGAGTTCAACGACTCGTCAGAATCGGATTCGAAACGTCGCAAGCGACAGAATTACGAATATCCTTCCGCTGGATTAGATACCCTCTTTCTCAATTTCGGACTATTAAATATATGTATATATTGCACGGCATTCTGAGTTGTTCTTTCTCATTGAAATGAATGAGATGGAGCTCGTACACGAGGCTCGCAGTCGCCATTGTTGCACTACAAATAATAAAATCGCAATCGTGGTGCAACTCGAAATCATATTTGACTCGACGAAGGTCTTGTTGGGTAAGTCTCGACCGAGTTACGCGGCGTCTTAACACTTTCTTGTCCTAATCGCAGTGAGATGGAATCGACCCTTTTACGTGTCAGAGTTCGATTAATAGCAGGATTTTCCCCCTTAGACACACGCTGCGTAATTTACGATCCCAGATTGCGATCGGTCGTGATGCACTTTTGCATATGCACGTGCCGTTGCAAAAAGTGCATCGAATTATGCAAGAGGTACATATGACATGTGTACATGTCTCCTCGCCTTACAAGGATTGCTGGCGTATCCTTAAAGGCATGTGTGTATTTCTACTCATCATTCATGCTATATAAATATTTATTTGTTTATTAAAAACAGAAACATACAATGATTTTTCTAAGTGGAATTTTATTTAATTCTCATATAAAGACAATTTAATATATTATCCCTATTAATTCAATTCAGATTTGTGTAAATAAGAGTAAATAATAGTACGAGCTTTTAGCTCGTAATTTTACCGATTTAAAACTCGGCACACTTCCAATTAACCCTTTTAAACGAAAACAAATAATAGTGTGGCCAGAACACTATCCCAATAATCATTTTTCAATAGAAAATACTCAATATAAAATAGTATTAACAGTGGAAAAAAATCCAAAATGAAAATACGTACTTTTGACTTTTGATTTGAACTGGACGACTACTTAGAGAGATTTGAAAGCTGAAAAGTACTACAAATGAAAGATAAAATACCCGACTATAGATTCCAATATTCATTTTGAACAGGAAATTGACACATTTTGAGACATCGACCGAACAACACCAGGATATAGAAAAATCGCGCGATTTAAAAAACACATGTATGTATATCTCCGAATCTTGAGCCAATCAACATTTTTTATTACCAGATTCGTGTTCACTGGGCATAGATCTATAAGAAAAGTCATATCTCGTCTCTGAACCATTTTTCGTGTCGAACAGTGTTATCTGTTATTTTGTTATTATTTTTATTACATACCTCTTCTTACTTTCACTTACGATTACTATTAAGGAACAATTTTGCCTCTTATTCGATCGTTTTCATACTTTGCCATTTTGCTCATTTTGGTCATCAATATAAGTGGAAAAATAATCGTAATAGACACGTAATAGAAAATACTGCATCGTATTACACGGTGACGTTTATCTGTCATATTCATCATTCACATCGGTAGTTTCAGCCTCTTCTTATAACGTTCCCATTATCTCTCATACATATCTTTATTTCACTCATTTTTGTGTAAACTTAGGTTATCATCACGGTATTCAAATTTAGACCGTAGACAGTTTTTGTAAGGGGTAAAGATTTTTATGAAAGTTAAAAACATGATAGTAGTTTAGCTAGTATTAGTTTACAAACAGATATTATTATTTGAAGGATTATGAAATGTCAAACTTATTTGCGAAATGCTTTCTGCTAGGGTGGTGGGTTTGAAGACTTTCATAGTATGACTGTGCATGCTGGGTATATCTCAAGGTTATATTGCGTGTAAAATTTAATTGCGCAAACTGTGTGATAATGTATACATTGCCTTTTATGAGGCATTTGAAGTCTGTGCAATTGTCCAAAACAAATAATAAAACACGTTAAGTTGTTGATCAATACTTAAGGTCATGTCGATTGAGTTGATATACTGTTTGGTTGATTTGAGCTAGACACGGTGTTGTGGAAAGTCAAAGGCTAACTAGAAGCTCACGCTAGTTTGACTTTTATGAATGGATTTACAAAAAAAAGATGACCTTTCCTAGACGATAGTCTGGTCTGTTGTAGTTGCACTTTTTTCTGTTTTGAAATTGAGATGAGACATCTTTTAAGGCGCAAACTCACTGAAACGTACGGCATGCACGTACTCGTGGTTTCAGCTTGGAAGAGCGTTTCTTGAGGTCGTTGTTGATTCGCACGATCTTATTATTTCGACGAGTATCTCATAATTTTTATTAAAATATGGGAATCACCGTTATAGATCACTGTCATACCTAACAAGTATAAAATATCATTGAACAAGTATATACATAATATCACAATAACGTTCTGTGTATGATTCTGTGCCTTCACATTCATGGGTATCTTGATTCGGTCTTAAGAGGACTATAGGAAATTTTGATTACAATCAATTGGGCAATTTATCTAGTTTAACTAGTAAATAGTGGTCTTAACTAGTAAGTAGTAATATTTTGGTCTTCCAAAGACTCAACATATTACTAAACATTTGCGTGGATTAGTGGTTAGCATATATATTTTCGAATATAATGGTCATGAGTTCGAGTCCTGCTGGTTGCTGCTGGCCAGACCTTGGTTTGTGACTTCGGGTCGATCGTTTCCTATCAGAGTTTGCCAATTTATCTGGTAACCTTTACTTTTTAATAACAAATTGGCAACCTTTACCAATTTCTCGCAATTTTCGAGTTTCTAGCATCTCGAATTTCGCTGATTCGTAAAAAAATGCTGCAAATTTGTCCATAAATGTGTCGCAAATTTCGAGTTTTTCATATCAAAATTTGACGATTTATGTACGTATCTATGATGCTTTGTTAAAATTATTCTAAAAATTGTATATCGATGTTTGTAATTGGCCAGGAATGGTGCAATGGGATTTATTTGTTAGGCCTTCCCGGTATATATATGTATATTTTATTTTATTTTTATTTTATTTAAAAAAAATCAATACCACAGAGACTTGACAGGTTGCCCCAAAGCGTCAATGTGATTATAATACAAATAATAAAAATCATAAAAATTATAAAAAAAAACATCATAAAAAATAATAAAAATCATAAATAAAAAAAACATCATAAAAAAATAATAAAAATCAAGTAAAAAATATGTACACAAAATAAAAACAAAGAAATAAGATTGAAAAATTTATATCGTGCTATTTAGGATGTGTTCCACCAACTCAACATAACTGGCATCGAATATGTCCAAGTAATGTGCTAGTAAGTTAAGGAGTCGAACAGCTCTCGAGAGGGGGGAGTTCATGAGCACGTTTGATTTAGCCCTAATTGGCAAAAATATATCATGTTTTCTTAAAACTCTATGATTTTCCGGGGCCCAGAATTTTAGTTTCTCCAGGATAGCGGGATTGTGAATCTCTCCTCTAAGTAATTTTACGAAATGTTTCCCAAGAAATAAATCTCTTCTCTTTGCCAGGGAGTTGAAACCCAAAGATCCCAAGACAAAGGCACTAGGGAACAGATATGGATAAAATCCAAATGTCTTCATGTATGTATGTATGTAAAATAAAATAGAACAAACGCTTTAATATCATTATGGTTGATTGTAAATAATTTATTGACTGCAGTCTAGTTTTATTTTAATATCATCTCAAAATCATTCTTCAAAATAAATTTGAGTTGGGCAATTTGACATTGTAAAATCTTTAGCTGCGATATGTAGATAGACTTTGAGCTACATGCATATATAAAAACTGTAATTTAATATAAAACTGTAAGTAATGATATCCAAAATGACCTAAATATGTATTTAAATTATTGTTGATGTACTTATTATTTATATGTATATTTTTATTCAAAATGACGTCATTAATATTCACAGCTTAACAATATTACATGTATATTTCTGAAACGCCTCCAAGAATTTTCCCATAGTTCTTACAGCGAGCATTATACAACGAATGAGCCGATATAGGAAGTGAAAAATGACACAAATCATCGATCGATACAGTTTTTCTTCAACGTCAGCGTGACGTAAAAGTCAGTGAAAAGCGAAAACCGCGCGATCGGAAAACAATAGCGATAAAAACGCTCATTCGCATCTCGAGGGACATTTCGAAGTCGCGACATGCTCATGATAGTCATGATCAACATACGGAGCAAGCCCCGATGACACACATATGCGATTTCAATTGTACGTACGTTTGCCTCACTTTTGAAAGTAAGACGTACAACAAAAAAAAAAACAACAAACAACACTAGTCAATTTCTCTTTCTTCAGAATCGCTTCTGAAAACGGGCTTTGTTTCCCTGATTTTTCGACACGTTCGAGACGAGAATTCACGAAAGGAAATCAAAAACGCCACAATTTCGCAACCATCCAATTTTCAATGGCCAACTACATAAAACACTCTGCATATTATCTCGAATGTAAGAGAATCGTTACGCGCACGTGAAAATTACATATACTCATTGTGTCACTTTTTGTTTTCAGTTTTTATATAAAAACTCTTAAGTGACGCGTTGCGCAATCAACGCATGATATTATTATTATCTGCGTTTCGAGGTGAAAATAATGGCACCGGAATTGCGCTCGCAGAATGAGCGCAATCTGCGGAAGTTTACTTTTTTTCGAGGTATATAGGTATGTACCTGTATAAGGTACTACAATTTATATATATTTAATTTTTTTTTCTTTATGCGTGTTTTGCAACGGAGGCCGCAAACAATAATGTCACGGATGATCGATTCGTTTGACGCAACGTTTGTCTTTTTGTTGTAGTCGATATTCAATCAAGCATGTATCGGTGGGAAGTTTCAAATTTTGGGGCTATTTGTACACATATTTGATTGATTGTTTGAAATTGGGGTATTTGAAATGAAATTTAAGTATATTTTGTATGTCTAATCGAGCGTTGCAGCATCGCGGTTATCGTCGTGTGAATATTCTTGGGAAGGGTGCGTTTGTGATGATTGTCTTAGCGTGACTTGTTTTTTTTAATAGCATAACTATTGTACGTAGAGATTAATGAATGTCTGTTTGTCTGTCTGTCTCGTATAGGCTCCTAAACCACTCAACCAATTACGATGGAACTTACAGGATTTGTTGTATGCATGTCCGGTAAGCTCACTGTGAAATAAACGGCAAAAAACCTCTTAATAATAATATTTGTAATTACGATTTTACGACGCGAAAGTTCGAAGCGCCATTGTGTAGTCAAGGAAATGTGTTCGTTGGTAACGACGTTGCCACTTACAACCCAATCTTAAATGAATAGGTCCAACCCTTACTTAACCTAACCTATCCTAACCCTTGAATAATACCAATATATGTGACATATATGTATAATATATTATACAATGTGTTTGATTATGATTCAAATTTTAAACTCACGAATGTACCAAGTAAACATCACAAGTTTCACTACTTCTACAAACGTACCTACATACACTCGAATCCATTATTCATAACATACATAAATTCGTACGTGTATAATTAACCAGCAGGGTGATCTAGCGGTGAGCGTTGTATTATTTCGTGCAAGGTGTCACGGGTTCGATTCCCACTAGAGTCTCGTTGTTGGCTAGACCTTGGTTTGTCGAGGTTGATCGTTTCTTATCAGAATTTGCCAATTTTTCTGATTTTCATTGAAACGGTTCCTGCAAAATTGGCTTTTCCTCTCCAATTTTCTATTGCAAACCTTGAGCTATTGTTATATCTCAGGATTCGCCAGATTTCTCTCCATAGATGTCTCTGTGGATGTTTATTGAATGTAAAAAATCGTATTGTTACATGAAAAATGTTATTGATCGATGTTTATAATGTCTGACCGCAGATGTCAGGTATTGTTTCGATTTACATGTGTATGTACATATGTAATAATTGCGTATTTAATATATGTAATATATAATTTCTCGAGTCTGTTTAGCACACTAGAGCAATCTGTTAGGCGAGTGTGCATGATTAATTGAAAAATAAAAAAAAATAATAACATACACATTTTCAAAGTTTCTACCTATGAATTGGAGAAATTTCACTAATTGCCTTTTGAATGTACATATGTATGCATTAAGAAAACTACAAATATTTACCATCGCATATTTAATAACGCAACAGCCGAAGACAGTTAAAGCCTCTTATAGAATTTCTACAGAATAAATCTAACATGGTGTTAATGTAATCACCGAACAGTGGAATCGCATTATGCGTGAGCATCGCACCCATTTTAACGCAATACTGTCACGGTAACGTAATGTAATAAATAATACTTAAGAAAATTTATTTATGAATACGCACGCTACAGTGCGTTGACATTTGATGATTATGCACAGCTGATTGTATGTTGCATATTTATTAGGATGCATCTTTGGGTATAAACCCGATTAAAAAAAAAAATACTTACCTATTCGGTAATTTTACCTGACTTCTTTTCTGTTATTTTAACTTCTTTGCTTGAACTGGTGACCTTTCTTCGTCAATTTGCAAGTGCACCGTGTGTCCAACATGCTAATTTGACATCGACGCCAACTTCAAAAAAAAAACTAAAAAAAAAAAAAAACACACCAACGAGTTTCAAGTGTGTTTTTTCACTCAATGTATACACTTTTACATATATTCTTCTGAATTTACATATCGAAATAGATGGTCTATCATTATGATAATAGAACCTTATCAATCTCAACGTCAATCAGCCTGACTTGGCTATGTGAAGTAATGTGAAACTCGCACTCGCACTCGGAATACAAAGCGACACTCGTTCCACATAGTCGAAACTTTTCCAAATCCAGTTTCAACTCTTCTAATCTTCTAATGTTTTAATTTTTCAGCATTCATGGAACCGGATCGGCTTCAGAAGAGATTTAACAGCAGACGGAAAAGGTCTTCTTCCATCAACGACACGCCGAAAATACGCTCGAAGCGAGAAGCACCTTACGTCATCTACCCAGAGATTCTAGTCATCGTCGATTATGATGGATACAGGTATGCCTTATAAACTTGACATTGTTTGATGCTAATTATACTTTGAGATAAAGATGTGTCGTTTCGTTTAAAGGTTACACGGAGGAGACAACCTTCAGATCAAGAGATACTTTGTGTCGTTTTGGAACGGTGTCGATTTGAGGTACAAGCTGCTGAAGGGACCAAAGATCAGGATATCCATCGCTGGAATCATCATATCGAGGGTATGTACGATTGATAGAATTCGTTGTTCAAATAAGTTTTATTCATATATAAGGAATTTCTAACAAGTTTCAAAGTTCACATTAACATTTATACGATACATGTATGTATGCACGAAGAGCATGAGCCAAAATAAATATTTAAATAGAAGTAAATTAAACGTTGACGTTTTCGAAAGTGAATTCGGCGTCTTCGTCCGTCTCGATGCCGACTTCTTCCAACAAAGCCTTCTTCGGTTTCGGATAAGTTTCCAGAACGGTATTCAGAATGTCCATACAAATTCGCTTCCTCTTCCTAAAAATAAACGACCACACCAGTCAACACGTCATTTGAATAATAAAAAGCGTGATTAGCGATGAAAAATGATCGCACTAAGACTCACCGGTACTCCTTGTTCACTTTCTCGCTGTCTTCTTTCACTTTCTTCATCTTTTCCGGCGATATGGGCACGCTGTTTTTCGACAGAGTGTCTAATCTCACTTCCAAATCTTCTATCTCTTTTTGCACAATGGCTATTTCCTTCTTAGCTTGGCTTATAGTCATTGCTCCAGTTAGACTTTTCAACTCGCCTTCTAACTTCTTCACTGTATCTTCAACTTCCCTCAATTCTTGTGTAGACTGGGCGATATTTCGATCCAATCCTGAAAAAAAAAGATTCATGAATTAAAAAACCACTAAAATCTAGTGAAAATCTAGATAGTAGATCAAAACCTTTGAGCTCTTCTTCAGTAGGACAGTCATTAGGATCTTGCTTGATAACGTAAACCTTTTGTTTCCCATACGTTTTTTCAAGAACAATATTAGCTGCAACCAGATTGTCCAATGCGCGTTGCACTCCAGTTTTTCCCCATTGTTTGTGCATATTGAGAACTATGTCGTTTGCAGAATACGGTCTGTTGGTGGTCTCCAAATATTTCTGCACAGCTTCTTCGGCCATTGTCTGAAAAATTGCAATAATTATTCGCGATTCTTTATACGACCAGCCGAATTACTACGCAGTTTTATGTACTAGCATTCGATAGATTTTCCATATACCGGTACGTATGTATGTATATTATACAAGTCATAGGGTCGACCATTTTGGATAAAATTATGAAAATCGTGACAAACGACTTAGCGCAGATAATAATCTGTTGAATAAAACATGAAAGTGTTGATATATTATACCCAATACGATCACCGTCTGATTCTATAAATATGAAGCACGATGATGAGTAGAAAAAGTGTAAACAACGTTGTTATGCATTCGATTTCATAACACTCGTAATGATCGATCATGTTTAGATCGTTTTGTTAATTATGAGAAAACATAAGGAAACAAATCAAATGTGGAGAAGAACACGTATAATGGTCCAATGAAGGACACCAGTAATCAAAAGGCTTTTTTGTGTCGTTACGACGATCGTTTCGCTATAATAGATGGAGTTTCTTTGTAGACATGTGTATTTTCCACCGACTAATAGCTCCTTCAAGGTTTTCCTCGATTTTCTTTCGCCGAGAAAAGCCGCGTCATTCAATTTAATTCTCAATTATGCAAGTTTTACATAAAATCCACACGCACAGATCGAATCACAATGGAGAGTTTCGATCGATATCAAAAACGGTTCAGATAATAACTATCCCACGATTTAGAACGTTTTATGACGATAAATATATGTGCATATAAATAATACGCATTGTGCACGGCCGTGTGTGCACGTTTTCCGCATTATGACGTAAACAATACAGACGCAAATGAAAATGAAAATAGAAGAAGAGATGGAAAAAATCGCACTTTCCTTGAGACACAATGTCAGTTTTCACTCAAGATGTTAAATAAGAAATCTCACGGAATTCGCGGTTCGCACACGTATTGAAATTGCTACGGTTTGAGAAAAGGCCAATTTCAATTCATACGTATCAAAAATGTGTGTAGTGTATGCTTAAAAGAAAATGAATTAATTGTTCATTGTATCAAAAGTCGAAAGTCTGTAAGTAAAATGATTATCCAAAATTGTATGTTAATTCCTTTTCCATTTTAGGGTAGAGATGCGACGCCATATTTAGAAAGAAACAGGGTAGGAAGAGATGCCATAGATTCAGCAGCAGCTTTGACAGACATGGGAAAGTATCTGTTCAGAGAAAGAAGATTACCAGTGTATGATATAGCAGTAGCAGTCACCAAGTAAGTACATGGATCGATTTCGAATTAAATACGAATTTATTTTAAAAATTGAAGTTTCATAATTGTAAAGGCCATTTGCGATTATCTTTAGATCGTATATAATTTTTTTTTTTGAAAATTTTGTTTATATGTCGAAATACAATATAACAACTTATTATTTTAAACAAGTAATATTATCGTTTCGGATGGAAAAAAAATCTATTTATAATTACAGATGTGTGTGATTATTATTATTACATAGAAGGTGAAATATAATAATTTGAAATCTTGTAACTTTTAAGGGGTCAAACGTACATACATATGTACAGTACATGTTGAGATGAGTTTTTGTTTAACGCGTCTTTTGTTTAAATCGGTTCGATCGATAAAAAATAAATTGAGTGTGAAATAATGTTATGTAATTTAATTACGTTCCATTTTGTTTTATATAATATTAGAATTTTTTATGCGTAGAAGATTTGCTTTTTTTTTCAACAAGGAGTGTTTTAAATGACCGTGAGATTCTTGCACACATCCTTCGATGGGATCTTTTGTATACGAAAATTTCTATTAATTTCCTTGTACAAGCTTTAAAGAGGATGGCTTACTTTTTTACAAGATTTTTAGTGGCTGTTAGTTCGGTGACATTTCTACCCGTCAAAAGTTTGTGATCTAATTTTGAACCACTCACTCTTGAGATATTTTACCGACATACGAAGGTTAGCTAATATTGAAGTAAGCTTGTGTATCCGACATGAAACTAAAGGAGTTTAATCATTAATAACTCACTAAAATTTACATCGAAATCTTGTATCAGATTGGAGCGAAGACAGCTAGCGATCCATATGCTTCTTTCTACCACCCCTTTGCAACTCAACAGTGATAAAGATACTTTTTTCACTCTCATTTACTCTCATCCTATACAACGCTTTTATAATTTTTCATATTATTCCTTTTTTAATTCACTAATAGTTAGCATAGAGGACATTCAAATCTGCTGATTGGAGTTCATTATTATAGCTTAATTTGATATCCATAGTATAGATTATAGATTAAATTGCTAATGTGCTGGAGACAATATTTAAAATTTTTGTATAATAGCTGTACCAACACTCATAAACAATAACAATAGACCTCTCCAGTTAACAAAACAAGAGAGTAAATAAGCATGGTTAACAATAGTATTTGACAATCTATGTTTTTTGTGCATAAAGCGATCTATAATGATCTCAAATTAAAAATTAGATCGGAATCTTATGTCAGATCGAAGCAATGACAGCTAGCTATACAAACGCGGCTATCTACCGCCCCTTCACAACTCACTTAAACAGAAGTAAAAACTACTTTTTTCAATCTCCTTTACCTCATCTCATATAAAATTAATATTACGAGTGTTAATCATTTCTCATATACGTTTTTAATTCACTAATAGATTCATTTTAAGTATAAATTTTTTAAAGTTTCAAAGTTTAGTGTTCGGTTTGCAAACAAACAAACGATCTCTATAATAACGTCTAAAATAAAAAAAACTTCAATTCAAAAGTTCAAACCTCTCACTCGATATATGAGATGATGACAATATAATGAAATTTAAGACCTCTTCAATGTTTTGTGAGTTTTGGTGAAAGTTTGGAGAAAACCTATACTATTGTATTGTAATTAGATTTTAGAAAAGAAACTAAACCCTACTAACCTAAGCCGAATCCATCTCTTTGAAACGATAATTGTGTAGGAGTAGTAAGTATACAAATGACGTACATACATACATATATATGTAGCTTAGTACTGTCGCTTTTAAAGAAAAAAAACCAAAGATCTCGGGTTATATATATGTAAGTTCATTTATCATTGGCCACGTCTGCAATCAATAGAATTATTGCAATCTTCATTATGTTTTATGACATTTAAAATCGTTACGGGGATTTTTAACAAGTGCAGGTGTTTGTTGATTAATTGTACTATAAATTGTCGTATTTCAAAATGATACATTGCCCACGCCGCGTTTCATTCAGATTCAAATTTAAATCTTATCCAATTTCGCTTCTTATTATTAACCACTTATCGGTAAATCATTTGCAAATCCCTCGTCGAGACTGTCAGCTATTCGGTAAATATTTATTTATTTGTTTGCACACGTACCTGCGTGCAAAAAAAAAAGAGTCAACCATTCATCATCTCAAGACGCATTGCGAATCACGAGCTAAAAAAAAGCCCAATTTAACCGAGAGTTAATGAGTACAAACCGCCGTTTGTGATATTGTCGTAACCTTCAACTCGCTAGGTGTAACATATGTATATAATGACATGATGATAATGACGAGACATTCACTTTTCACGATGTCCAAAAATGGGGGAGAAGAAAAATAGCACGCGATAATTCAAAGTTTCGTTGATAAATTTCTCGATTTGGATCAAGGAAAATTATTTAAGTAAAGGTTCTCATTGCATGACCTTCGTAATGTATGTATGTATGTAGCCCATTGGCGGAGATAAATCTCTGGCTACGAAAGACTTGTCTTTAGAAAAATGTTCGTCCTAGATGTTTTTACCCCTCCCTCACCGAAGTGGGGTATTTGCAAGCGCCCCAATTTTTACGTTTTTCGTAATAACTATGTGGTTTTCAAAGCTATATACACCCTATATTTCTTGTATTCCTAAAATTAACTACAAGAAATTTATTTCAATAGATTTTGTATGAATTAGAAAAGGGGTACGTCGTAAAAATATACATTTATACATTTCTACGTTCCAAAGTATGATTTAAAGGCGGCAGCGATAAGTCATGTTTTTGACTGTTCGCTTGCATATTCTTGTTGATCGATGAATCAATGCGAGAGAAAGAGACAGCTATATTTTCGTAAGTTATTGTTTTCGTCGCTTTTGGCGCATGGCTATTGAGTCATGTAGTCGCCTGTTGGCCTTACCTATCTGCATTTGCTTGTTGATGCTTGTCGTTATTTTTTAATACAAAAATAGTCAAAAACATGCTATAGGACTAAAACATTTTATGTTGATGTATAAAATGATTAATAAGATATATGTATATTGAACCCATTTGTATTGAGAAAAGCTGTATTTTGATTAAAAAATACTGGGGTCTTACTCGACCCCGGTTCGGGACACTCGTTCAATCTCGACACTCCGTCCTTTAAAGGTTAAACTGATAAGGCTTAAGTTCGCAATACCAGCAGCGTGGACTAGTGTTCAGCATATTATGTGTGGTCACGGTTCGATTCCCACTAGTAGCTTTTGGCCAGACCTTGGTTTGTGACTCCAGGTCGATCGTTTTCTATCAGAGTTTGCTAATTTTTATGATATCATTGAAACGGTTCCTGTAAATTGACATCTCCTTTCTAATCTGTCTTGCGAATCTCAAGTTATTCGGCAATCTTGATATTCATCAATTTCTATAATAAAATGCTGCAGAAATTTCTCCATAGATGTCAATGTGGATGATATTTGTATGAATTCGCATTGTATAAAATGCTTGTATTGTATCTATATTAGTACACTCGTGGCTTTGGAGCGATCTGTAAGGGTTCGATTCGGTGTACATGTTCGATTCAAATTCATTACAAATTTTGCGAATGACTGAAGCTAAGGGCTGTTTTTACACTAGTAGAGGCATTTATTTGGTGGGAATTATTTCAAACCCTTGCTTTTGATAACAGAATATTTTGTTCGATAAAAGCATATACAGAGAGATTTATCTGTCGTAGCGTTTCTCAATATGACGAAATTCGTAGGCATATGTAGACATTACTCGAGACTAGTCTGGTGATAAATCTCTCTGTGAATATCTCAAAGTGACGTACTTGACGAAATATCATATTACATTTCGTAGAAGTGTCATTTTTCTCACATTTATCAAACCCATCTTCGGACAGACGATGACCGCAATCAATTCTCAAATTCTGAGTAGGATACCGGGGGTGGTGCGTATGTGTTAAAAAGTACACATGACGTCATAGAATAATGGACCAAAAACAGGATATCGAAGAATCGCATGTGGAAAATCCACATCGTGAATAATCACACTCGTGATTTCATTCAAATGGTTCGTTTTGTCGTCTTTGACATGTCGGCATGTCAATTTTCGCGATGTGAAAATTTGCCGGATCGTTTTAAGGTGTTGTAAATTTATCAAAGGACTACCGAGAAATTTAATCTTCTTCGATTGGACTTGGATAAGAAACTTTTATAGCGACGTATTTTCCCAATTGTGCATAAATAATCAGCGAAAAGTTCAACGAAACTGTTAAAATTTACAAATAAAAATTGCAAACCCCTATAAATCACATCAAACATAAAGACACATGTATCATAAACAACGACGAGTAAATTATCTAAACACTGCGTATCGTTTTTGTGTCGTAAAAATCACGGCTGATTGTTTTATACTGTCATAAATTTATCAAAAGAACTACTGAGAAATTTAATCATCTTTGCACTTGTCAATAAGAAAATTTTAATATGTGACGACTTTACATACGTAAACAATTCTTAGGAATGTTTCAAATTTTCCAAATTAAATACATAGTAATACCCTTATAAATCACAAAACACGGATGAGTAAGTTACATTGAATTGTTTAAGAGAATTTATGACGTCTGTCAAAAAGTCTGTACTGTGTATTAAATTTGACGCAAATTAGCGTGAAAATCGGACGTAAGTCAATAAGGATCTGGTAAATTAATTCAACAAATATTTATAGTACGTGCAAAAAAAAGCTTATATTTAATATACATACTAACAAGTGTATGTGTGTAAAATACAAAACTACCAACGATTGCTAATATGAAATTGGACTTTTCGGCGAAAAATGTGTCATAAATTCATTTGATTTGTTTCATTAAAAAGCACACCCATCGACAACTTACAGAGAATTGTATATAAATTTAAAATTAAAAACAAAAAAAAAATACAATTAATTAGTCATTGCGTGTTAAATCGTGACAGTGATGATTCTGATGTATACTTTTTTATTCGTAATTTAACAAATGTTAATGACTCCGAACCGTCGATTAACATGACCGGTTGTTAAACGTTACTATGCCTATGTATGTATGTATATTTATTTTAAATTCATTATTATTTCGCAGGGAGATATCGATTATGCGCGAATTCGAATTATGCGGTATGAACTTTGAGTACGTGCTTGAGCACGGCACGTTATGCGAATAATTTATTATTAAATATATATATATATATATATATATATATATATATATATATATATATATATATATATATATATATATATATATATATATATATATATATATATATATATATATATATATGTATGTAAGTATATGAATTATTATGCAAGCCTCGCCGATTGGGAACAGCTGCTAATAGAAACATTAGCTAATGTGACATTGACCCTCGCACGAGCGGAAAATCAGCACTTGTCAAACTGTGACGACTGTGGAAATTCACTTCTGAATTGAGAGCTTTTGTAAAACGTCACAAATATCCTAAAATAATAAATAATAATTACAGCATCCTTCGTATGTATGTATGTATATATTATATATATAGAGTAATTTGAGATGCCTCATCATCACATATGTACATATGTAAATATCAATGTTTAATTGTTCGCTTATTCGGTAGGCAAATCTACAGTTTTTGATTTAGAGCCACGAAATTTAATATACCATTTTATGGTACTTAAACTCAGACCATAGATGCTTTTTGAGAGGGGTTGGAGGTCTCATTCAAAGTTCAATTTTTTTTTACTCGGCCGAGCAACGCCGGATGATTCGATACATTTATATGGACTTCAATATTGACAAGGAGACAGTACGTACATATGTACATTTAAGATATTGTAGATTGACAAGTTGATCAAAATAAGCTGTTGTAAGCCTCAAACTAAGCTGGTTTGTATTGCTTACTTCAGATAAAAAAAAGTCAAGACTGACTATAATCTGGTTTAATTTTTCATTGTATTTATATTATAAGGGATATTATATCATCAAAATCAAATAATATTAGTTTACAACAAAAATTAATGAATTAAAAAAGCATATGAGAAAGTATAATAGCTTGTAATATTAATTTTACATGAGATAAGAGTAAATGAGAGTGAAAAAGTAACAAATACCACTGTTTAAATGAGTTGCGACGGGGCGGTAGAAAGCCGTGTTTCGATAGATAGCTGTCATCGTTTTGATCTGACAAAAGATTCCGAGGTGATCTTTAATGAGTTCGTTAATCATTAAACTCCTCTAGCTTCGTTTTGGAGACATTAGCTTACTTCAATTTTAGCTAACCCCCTGTATGTCGGAAAAATATCAAAGCGATGGAAAGAGTGGAAGTGGTGTCACAGTGAAATTATATTTCAAGTAAAAATATAATTTCACTGACGTTTCAGTGAAATCATAACCATTTACATTTTCAGGGTTGGTTTTATTCATTTGAGATTAGATTGTTGGGGTTGGTATTATTTAAGGCTCAGGATAGGTTAGGTTAAGTAAGGGTTGGCCCTATTCATTTAAGATTGGGTTGTTAGGATTACATTTATAGAGTTTAAATTCATTGATTGATACACTTTCACTGCTCGAATTGGTGAAAATATATTTTCACTAAAATATGCTTTAAATATGCTTTCACTGTAACAGTAGTTCAAAATCATATCACAAATTTTTGACGGCCAGGATAAACAGATCTAATAATAAAAAACTTTATTGGGAAAAAGCATTATTGGGAACTCATCTGCGATTCAAGTCTTGACTTTTGTATTATATTAATTTATATATATTATTTTATTATATATTATATATTATATATTATATATATTATTATATTATTTTGTTAATTTAAAAAATATGGACCTAATTTATGAAACTGTTATATATCGAGTTTTACCACTTGAAACAGTAAACCATCAAGATTCAAAAGATTACTCACAAAAATCGCTTAGCCTCAGTCAATCGCAAGAAAGCGACCCCTGAAACATTGCAATACGTTGCACTTTTTTTGTCGGAAAACCTTTTAGAAGCAAGTCACACAAAATTAAATGCCTACGAGTAGACAGTATGCAACTATTCGAGTCGGCGGGGAACGTGTTAACATTTCGATTCGCGACGTATGCAAAACATGCATATTTTTTCAAAAGATACACGATGAAAGTCACGTATCAACAATAAAATCCATCCGTGAAAATATGTCTTACGATTATAATAATATGGATATACGCGATCGCCACTTTAATTGTTCGCATGCAGATAGCCGAAATTAACATATAAAGTGCCACGACAGTCCCCAGCCTCTCGTTCTCCGGGTGTATTTTTCCATCTCTCTGATTATGTATATTACATACGTCCGCGATATAAACACAGAACGCTCACGAGTCTTCGGACGTGTCGAAAAATCCGTCAGTCATGTTTCGATACGATTTCTTTCACCCGTGTCATGTCATGTGTTTTGATTGATGGATGTGCACTTACACGTCGTTGCACAATAGCGCATAATGGTGAACAGCCCATCATAATATATTCTTGTATAACGATTCGTGTTTGGTCTCTGGATGTGTGTGCTCGTCGGCTAGACCTTGTCCTTAAACGTATCGACGTATGCCTACGCCTATTGTGGCACACATTTTCACTTTTTAGTCAAGTATTGTGCAATGCCTGTTCGTTTGTCTGACATCGCACTCTTTTTTGACAGGTGAGATGTGTGTATAATCGTGTGCGATGTGTGTTAATTGGTCACACTCGGAGCCATTGATTTTGGCGCCCTTGGCTAATATCTTTTTTTAATAATTGTCAAAAACACAATTAAAAAAATAATTTTAATATGAAAATTATTTCATCATCATCATCTACAGTCACTCACCATCCACTGCTGGATCGAGGATTCTCCAACACGCTCCCACTCGTCTCTGTTTTGGGCAACTCTCATCCATCTCACCCCATACATTTTCCTAAGTCGTCTAGCCATATTCTCTGCGGTCTTCCTTTTACCGTTTGACATTCTCTCGGGTACCATTTTAGCACTTCTTTTGTCCACCTTTCATCCATTTTTTTTTGCCACGTGGCCTGCCCATTGCCATTTCAATCTCTTTACTCTATCCACTATGTCCACTACGCTCGTCATTCTTCCCACGTATTCCGCTTCCTGTATTTCCTCGTTATGCCGAGCCTACATCGTTCCATACTTCTTTGAGTGCATTGGAATATCGTGAAATTTTAAATCACTTTCTTAGATTAGTATTGTCAGAAATATGTGGATAGTTTGTATAATACTTCAATAAGTTTCTTGTAAATCCCACTAGCTCAATACATTCAAAATACCTACATTTATGATAAATAGTGCTCAGATCTTATTTTTCCAATAAAAAAAGTCCTGCATAAATGGTATCAATAACTAACGGTCCTTTTAATTCTAAGCTTTTTAATGAAACCTTTAATAAATCTATTGTTCATATTGTATTTTTCGTCGTAAGAAAGTTTTGCTTCACGCTACAAGTGCTCTTCAGATTTTCGGGTTCTTGGCAAATGTCCCGTTGCCAATGCCTCGGACGGTTCTGGTCACACTTTGCATCACAGGTGCGTTGAGATATGTATTTTGGTTTCATTGTGAGCAGGCCTATATTATAATGTCTATATCTGATATGACGAGTCCAAATTTTGACTTTGATTCTTTTAAAACTGACACGTATGACTTTTCTTTTAATTTTGCAGATACTTAGGCTATGAAATAGCTCCCTTATGTCAGTACGTTTTATTGGAAAATTATACATACATATGTATAAGAATTTGTTTATTTATTGTATTTTTATGTATGTTATTTTTGTTTCTGGTGAGTTTGGTCCTAAACATGTCTCTGTTTTCACATTTCAGTCTCTTTTAAAAAGGGTTTAGTCGTTGGAACAAAATAAGCTTGCCCTTTATGGGTCATATTTTTAAATCTCAAGCACCTGTATAAGGAATGTAAACAAACCATTTCCACAGACATTCAAGAGTTGCTTCTTTTTCTTAATCGCGGTTTGAACTCTTCTTAGAACATGAAAATGCGGTTTTTTTTTATTCTTTTACAAATCATTATTTCACATACTTATAATGATCATATTTCAACTTTATTCAAGAAGTCCTTCGATTCTTTTGAAGCTGCCGAACTTAAACGTTGCCGGTCCTCGTTATTTTTGTCGAAACGACTATCGTTCCACTGCATATTATCGGAACCACCAAATAAATACCTTGTTTGAACACTTTCGCAAACAGCATCATCTCTTATTTTTTTATTATGTTGCGGTTTTGCGTTACTTCACACGTTGGCTGCAATCTGCGGCGAACATGAAGAGGATTCCTTGAATGAAAATTGCGTCATTCCAAGGACATATACAGTCGAATTTATTCTTCTTTAACACCAAAGTAAAGCGTATTCTGTAAAACACGAACGCCGACAGTGCGTTGCATCGATAACGGTAACACCAGTGTGAATTTTTTTCACGACAATTGCTTATTTCTCAGCCGGTTTATTATTTTAACATTTGAATCATCTTCGCGTTTTAAAAACCGGAATGACACGGTGTATAGCCTTTCATCTTTGAACTCGCTTATGTACATACATATGTCCTTTCGAAAAACAATTTTTCGTTTCAAATGTAATCAACTACGCACTTCATTGTTACGTGAATGACTTTCAATAATATCCTATTCATATACAGACATAAGCCAGCAGAGTAGCTCGGTCGTTAAGCTTCTGCCTAACACCGAGAGGCGCCGAGTTCGATCCCATGAGCTGACCTCGATTGAAAAGAATGTTTCCGAGTATATCTGTAGTGCTGCTGGTCAGACCTGGATATTTGTGACTCCGGGTTGATCGTTTCCTATCAGAATTTTCCAATTTTCTCTGATTTCATTGTTGAAACGGTTCCCGATTAAAAATTGGCTAAAAAATACCTTCCTACCTACTATGTTACCACTATTTGAGTTATGTACAATAAAAAATATGTACAATTCATAGATGTCTCGTTAATTTGCGAGTTTCCAGTGTCTCGTAATTCAGCAATAAATATGCTGTACTGTTTGTAATTGGCCAGAAAGGCGCATTGGGGTTTACCTGTAAGGCCTACCTGGTATAAAATGTAATAAAATAAAAAAAAATAAGTACATATGTTGTGAGTATTCCCAGTTCATGATTGATCTCTCAGTTGCATCTACACACATACGTACATACTGTTTCTTAGCTCGTCAGGTGTTTTGTTAGATGTGATGACGTGATACTGTACGACGACGACGACTATGATGCGGAAGACACAGCGGACACTAACCACCACTTTTCACCTTCAACTTTGACACTCTGAGGCCGGTCGATTGACGGGGTACCACTTCTTTGTCCAGCCATCGAGTTGACGGTCGGTCGACGGTGTCGAATCGACAACGAAATGCACTCACAAGAACCACAATCGCCTTTTTGACCCTTCATCTCGCGTGGGCTAGGGCGAAATTTATTTTTAAGACACCTTTAAATTTTTAGACTCGCATCAATGCTTCAGTCACATATTGTACAAGTGTCTCTGGGATATATCGAAATCGAATGGAAACAAGCAAATGTGCCAACAAAACTGCCCATATTTTCCTTAATACCCTATTGAGATGCAGCACATATAGTAACCCTTATGAGATATGTTGCATAGAGCTTACTTACTCGCATCTTCTTGGCTATGGTGGTTTCAAAACGACCGTTCTTTAGCAATGTTTATTGCTCACCGTATTGTCAAGCCCTCGGTCATACTACATATAGCAACAATTTAGATCGTGCAATCTTAGGCATTGTAATAAAGTTCAGAAAACCCTGATATGACTCGTATGCATTTTGAATTGATGAAATTGAGCGGCGAATTCATACAAATTTGCTCACAATAAGCGGATGCGATTTGAATAATATTCTATTGATACTGCGGTGGATTTAATTTATTCGACGTTCCCAATTAACATTCAATAGGTATTTATGACAAGATGTAAACTTGGCATTTTTTCTCTTACTGTCTGTCGCTGCAATACTGGTTTATGTTTGAAAACGTACGCATGCAATATTTTATCACAATTTGTTGTAATAGCCATTAGGACATTTCAAAAGATGGTTGCATCAACAAACTAAGGTATTATAAAATGTATAAACGCCATTTGCTGTATAATAATAAAAATAAACAAGGCGTTGTATAATCGATGTTTATTATGTTGGTGAAAAGCTCGTATGTTGTCGACGGATTTTCATAAGAAAATCTCTTTTAAATTTCACTGACATCAGCGGGGAAAATTATCTAATGCGACAAACACCGGTTTTTATATCGCAAGATACTTTTTTTTTTGTATAAAAATATATTGAAATGCGAGAGGAAGTTGTATAATTAAAATTTCATGTGTCACATGTAAATGTTGCGCGTAAAGAATTGTCACATATCAAATTTAGTGTGCGATAAATTTTTCCGATCGTAAAACAACTCGAAAACCTGTTGCGAATACATTATTTTTCCTCAGAAAAACTGGAAATAGATCGATTTTGATCGCAATAAAAAAAAGTCATTTAGTTTCCAAAAATATCGCACAAATTATCAAATCAATATTATATAAGCACATTATCCCTAAGAACAAAGTTTAAATGTCACCCAGTGTGAGACCGTTCCAACTTCAAGCCCACTCGCAAATCACCTGTCGTATTATACATGATCTTACTTTTTACGTTAATTTACTGTCACGTGTTTAACTGTGGGAACTTATTCGAGCCCCCATAAATCGCTCCAAATGTCGATTCCAATTCTCAAGAAATATATCCGAATTTGTGACAGCGGAATCCTTTGATGCCAATTTAATATGGGCGGTCTATTCTATCCAAAATCCATACAGTCAACCTTGAAGATCCATAAGAGTATTGAGCTCTCCTCAATTTAATCTAAATTTTAAATACAACCAAATAGTAAGAAACAAATCACCCATTTTTTAATATCGCAGAACAAATACAGATAAAGAGGCCGTCTGGAAGGATTCCCTCCTTGGATAAGATTGCTAAGGATGGAAGCCTCCCAGTCACTAATGTAAATGAAGACTATTCAGAATGTAGACAAATATACTTCGGGCGTTATTACCATAACGTTGCAACCGGTGTTCACGCTACGTGCGAAATCCGGTGTATCCCGCTTTTTGTTGCAAGGTGAAATTGTCATGTGTCCTTGTCGGTGTTGAGGAAGGCAGAAGGTAAGCCCAACCGGCCTTGTTTTTTGCAAAAACGAGCAGCGGCCAGTAAAATGTGGCCCAAACCAGGCGAGATTGGGCTTTCCTGGGCGATATCTCCCTCTTTTCTAAACTTTCATTACCAGCATATTGGAAAGCATCCTTACTTTTTCTTTAAAATTATGGAACGAATCCCTACTTTTCCTACGTAAGCCATCTTTTTTATTCGGTATCTCGTGGAACGCATCTATCGCCTAAAAAATACCCGAGTATACATATATATATTTTCCCAATAAAGAAACGCGAAGACAAACTAACAAGGAAACTCCCTGTTACTTCGTGACCTAGCCTGCCCTTGTCCATGCGAATGCTTAGGTTCAAGGATTACAATGACTGTAATCCCCGAGTACGTTAACCCTGCAACCCTTAATATAAGATATGTACATATGTATTACATTCAAATGGTATACGTTACGCTTAAGTGAATAATAAAAACATATTTATGCATTGTACGATGCTATAAAATATGAGAAAGGATGAGGATCCTAAGATATCAGCAACATTCTTAGGGTGTAAATCAAAATTTAAGTGGTTTTTAAACTGTTCGAACCTAAGCACCTTCTCGGATGACAAAGCGCGAGTATCTCCTACCCAAAAGCGTGAAATAACAATAAAACTGCCAGATATTTTGAAAGTGTCATCCATTGTTTTATTTATTATACATTGGATCACTTTGTAAATATATGTGAGGGTATGACCAATTTCATGCTTAATATCAAATTTTGGATAAATTAAGCCATATCGTCAAATATGTTTTGGATAAACGTCTACTTTGATATTTTCATTCAAAAGTATCAATATCAAAATACATATGTATGTATGTAGAAAATTGAGATCCGACTCCTTACAATATTTAACCAAATCAGAGTTGAAATTCTCATTGTTTGAGTTTGGAACGCCCTCGTGGTACATTATTGTAATCCTCTTGTATACCACAATGGTTCAGATTTTCAAATTTATGTACGTAGTAAATAGTATCACTCACACTTTTCACAAGGCACTCTCACCGATTATAACTTAGCTTTGAAATAGTAAACCATTCACTTCAAGTCCTTTTCAATGCAAAGTTTACAATCTCTAAAAGTAGGTCTTCGAGTTTGCAAGTCTGTAAATCAAACTTTCATTTTCAGTTCACTCGACCCGAGGGAGTTAGTAAGTACATATTTTCTAACGCTTGTTAAGGTCGAGGTTGAAAGCGAACAGCCGTGGCACAAATTCCAAATACGAGATAAATTAGCGAAACGGGCTGAAATTTTCAGACATCCTCTGGTCAATTTCGCCGATTCGTCGAGGTCACAACTGTGCAGACAATAAGTGTGCGTGGTTAGTAAATTTCTCGCTGTGGACGAGGACTGATTACAAATTCGAAAATGTTAATGACCCCCATTTTGAACTGGCTACGATTCGGCATTTCCATGTGTTTATGTATATAATTTTTATTAATGATCAACCTGTGACCTTAACAATGACTGAATCTTAGGCCGGTTCAGGTCTAAAACCAGAAATAAACGACCTTTCGATAAGTTTAGTTTAGTGATACGTTTAAATCGTGAACAATACTATATCTTCGGCATCAAAGATCAAGGATGTAATAAATTCTCAGATGCATCTCGGTTACCTTTTAATGTACTGTGCGCATCCCACGTGATTCCTTCGACAGCTACAAATGAGATATTTTATTAAATCTATTAGCATTGAAGCTAAATTCGCTCTGACGTTGGAAAGTGAAGCGGACCCAACAACGCCTCTCGAGTAATAATTCATATTTTTTCCTCTTTTTCAATTATCAAATGTTAACCTTGTGAAAATTGATAAACACGCAAATGTGAGATATATGTGGGAATCTCAACGTCCACACATTAAGATTAAGTGCACCTGTCTTCTTCACATTTGTGTTTAATCTATTAATGTGTAAGATTTTAAGCCTTGTCATCATCAATCTTTCATCTACTCAGATGGACACGAAGGTCTTTGATGCACCTTCCTTTCTATCATTTTTCAGTATTTTCTTATGCCTTTTGGCAATTAAGTACTTAACGATACACATCGCCTAAGCGCTTAAACAAGTAATTGGACCATAGAAGCGTACAAGCGATCATCAAACAATTCATTTCAACACGCGCTCAGAGAAAAAGATTTTTCTCACAGTTTCATTTCGAATTATTACTTTATTGCATATTTTTGTACGCTATTGTTTTCGTATTGTGTATATTTCATCTGTAACCTTTCGGTACGCGTTTTGTTTATATCGTTGATGATTTTTTTTCGCACAATCTCAAGGATAATGTGCTGTTACTCGCCGAGTATTTCCGGCGACTCTCTCAATATATCACGAAGTTCTTCAGTTGACCCATTGAAGACGAGGATCTTGAATGAAAAACGACGCCAGATCGTATCATCTCTCGTTTGTTTGAACTTCTCGTTAACGAGCGTTTGTATTCATCTCGTGTTTGTTGCGCTTTTGATGGATTATGCTCTAACATTGTTTCAATGAATCACCTTCAGACGAACTTGCAATTATTATGTCAAAAAAATTTTAAACATGTATACATACAATCATCGAAGATTGAATAATTACACGTACGCTGCTTAAACATTCCCACTTATTCATATGCGAACACGTTGTCCTATATATGTATGTACATAGATATCTCCGAGTTGCATCATATATTCACAGTGTGAGTTTCGCACGCTTTTTGTTTGCCCATTTCATTCCCATCTCAGACATAATGGAACCACTCTTATTCTCATCTCTTTTTTCCAAGACTAGATACATTTTTAGTAATAGAGTGCTAAATTATGTGTAAGATCGAGTCAATGCCACCGAGAATGATTAGTCTGATGTTAAACATATATGTTTGTTGCTACACCCCTCTACTTCTCGGGCTAATTTGCAAATTTGAATACGAAACCCAAACTCTTCAACTGGAATTCAATTAAAGAGATGAAACATGATTATACTCGCTGCAAATTTGATATATTGAAAGTAACCACACATTTCAAACTGAGGTCGTAATGTTTCGGATGAATAGTCCTTTTTTGGCGTTGAATTTCGCAGCTAAGCCACTTAGCACTTCATATTTACAAAATTAGTTCAGTTTGTAAGAAAAATGATTATTTTCCTACCTAAGTGGTTTTTCTTTTTTTTCGGTTTAAAATTATTCACTCGCTTCCATGTCTGTCGTGTGGGTGTCGAATTGATACTTTTTCTGCAATGTTCAAAAATTATTATAGCAGATAAAATATCTCGGAAAAGATTCGTAAACTTGCGAGATTCACGAGGTTGAGATAAGAGAGTTGAATGTCAACCGTTTCGCGTTTTCTTGACGGACCGGGTGTGACGCAACATGGAAAACTGTTTTTTCATCTAAAAATAAAGATGTCGATAGCGACAATAAATAAATAAAAGAACAACTTTTGTTCAAAAATCCCACCGGTCCAATCAACTCGGCCGTGACGCGGCTACTCCTCATTGAAATCGCCTTAAGAAGAAGAGTCGTTGCGTGAATGGAGATGAGCACCACAGACAGCGGGGCACACACACACCTGGTAATAAGCCTCTTTCTTCTTGTCGTTCCTCTTGTCGGTTTCTGCGAATTGCGTATATAACGAAACGGGTTTTTCTGGGTCGTTTTTCGAAAACGATCAGAGGCGGTAGGTTCTTTAGCGCTGTGAACTCAGCGGGTCGTATTCGCCATTTGGTATTTTGGAAATCCTCGGTCACGCTCCTTCTCACACGCCCGAAAGTCGCAAATTTCACTAACGAGACGACAGGACCTTGGGTCACTCATTTTCGATCGAATTACCACTGCTTCATTAGCAAGGACGGATAAAATTTTAAGGATCGTAACCCTTTCGGAAAGAGACTAAGGATCGAGATCATTAAATCTTATCTACCCTTGCAGTCATAAGTGGGTAGGATATAAGAGCAAAATTCAAACATTTTAACATTAATGACAGATTTTACCGACACAATAGACAGATTTATTCATCTGAAATAATCATAAAGAGGACAATATTTGTTGATTTATTCACATTTTTAAATGCTTTAGTTTTTAATTGATAAATATGTTTTAATACATTGCTGTGGTTTTAGGGTAACTTTCCTAATGCTTTGGAGACCCAATGAAAATTTGGCCCAAGCAAAGCTTGGCACTGTGACTAAATAGCGGATTTATAAGAAAAAATTAAAAAAATTAGCATCGTATCGATAAGAATTTCAGTAACCGAGTTTCAGTTCCATAGGACGAACGGTTTTCAAAATATCCCCAATATTAACACACATTTTTTCTAGATCATAAAAGTGTGATCAGTGATCGATTCGAATCAGTTAAAATCTCGAGATTACAAAATCATCTATTGTTACTACGTATTATACATAGATAAAGTAAAAATAGAAAATTAAAGATTCACTCTAACGAATATAATTTATTAAAGAAGAAATTATATTACAATGGTGCTTTTATATGAAGAGCTTTCACCTTTCGGATTTTTTTTCTATCAAAGTCTAAGCTTCCAATCGATATTGATGGGTTTCATTGACGTTTCAACTATTGTTGAACAATGCAAGACTCACAGCCTTCAACCAACATACATTTTGCTTAGACAGTCTCTTAATTTCGACAACTTATTAACAATCATTTGGACGGATTAAGAGAAGTGGCTGTCAATAACGGAGGTCTACGGTCACAAAACCACCTGAAGAACAGGAAAAAGATTAACAAACACGAATGCAAGCCATTAACAGATTGAGCAATTAAATTGAACTTGCATTCATGCATTTAATCCCTGCAAGAAGAGGCTCATAAAGAATTCCTCAAACTAACGAGTATCCAATATACAATTCAAATCCGAATTGTTTATTCTGACGCGTCACGCGATCACGCACATTAACATGTACTATAAATCCAGACATTTTTTTTTACTCTCCACCGCTAATTTTCTATCACACGATGCATATCCATTGCACCGGGGTATTGATAGTCTCTGATTGCATTTTGGTGTTTTTGATAATGGGCACAAGCATATATTATACATCCAAAGTCTCGGTTTGGCCCTGAAGCCCGGCCGTGAACTTGGAACCCGCACCCGTCAGCGGCTCCAATGGTCGGACAGTGTCTCATAATTTATAGGTGACCATTACTTGTTTGCTCCATGGACACATTTGCGTATGAATATGCATGCGGGGGTCGTCAACCTTTTCGTATCGCCGAACTTTTATTCTGCAAAAGCTCTTTGCCGCGACCGCAAGGACAAATGTCCGACGATTCGCCGGAAGATATTCCCTTTGTATTCATACATACATGCATATGTATGTAATTGAAACGATAACGGATCGAATTCGCAATCTGAGGTCTTGAAAGTGCTACATTGTTTTTCGAGGCACTCTATCTTCACACTCGGCGAACACCTGAAATCAAATCCGAAATGATCATTATTGGCGACGTCTTATTAGTGGAATGTTGTATTATTAAAATTTCACCCATTCGAATTCTGGTATTTGAATAAAAAAAAATATAAGTACATTATGTATGTATATTATACAATATCTTTTGACTTAAAAATGAAAATTAGTCATGCCAACTTTGAATTTTATGTCGCTGATGATGTGAATGTCCTCTAATTTACAAATATTCGACTGTGCAAACTTCGGTATGTTTCTTTAACACTTCTTCTTCTTCTTCTTAAAGTAACATACTCAATTTCAAGCATCATTACTTACTTACCAATGATAAAGATTTTTGTTTAATAAAGTATCCCGAAAAGGGTGTTTTTTCAATGTGAAGTGCATACATATTTGCCTTTTGAAGAGGATATTGTGTTCAATATTTGACAATGCCAATTTTGTATGAAACCACCTCAATTTAAAATCTAGACATTTGTCTTCAGAACTGCTTTTTATAAATACTCAATTTTAAGTGTCAATATCTGCTTGGAATTGAAAATTTTAATTTTTCAAATAATTGAGCGTCATCAGAGCGTCATCCGGAAATACTCTCTTGTTTTCTGGCAGGAAGAAAAAGTCTTATGTTGCCACTTTTCTATGGAACAATCTCAATCAAGTCAGATAAATTTGATAAATTCTGACATGTGATGGCCTTTTTTGCATTTAATGGCATCCAAACCTTGTCAACAGCTTAAATCCTACTGTTGAAGATTTTTGACATATGTAACTTTATGTTCAAAGTATGGTTAGATGTCATTTTTAGTTCAAAGCATAATATTATACTGGTCATGAACTACATAGTTTATTTCGCTCGAATTTGGAATTTTCATGGTAAATTGATTCCCCTTTGTCTCTTCATACAAAGTATAATAATACATCCATGATTGAAAATTAATTAAGTTCAATTTCTACGCTTTGTTCAATGATCCACAGCGTGAAGGATGAACGTTATTACACCATTGTTTCTAGGAAGTTTGCTTGAGAGGTTCGACATTTAACGGATGGTTTGATTTGAATTTCCCGTCAAAATACATAAAAAAACAGGTACTGTACAGACTCCAGGGATGTTCAACTCGAGAGCACCCCGGAAGTCGGTTTCGTAGAAGCTCGTGGTAAGCGTGGGCGGGGCTGGTTTCCTCAAGGTGCCTTCCTTCGTCGTCGGTGGTCTGGTCTCTGCTGCTGTCGGCTCGGCTCGATGTATATCTCTCTCTCTCTCGTACAGTGTGCGTAAGTGAGGGTGATACGGGACAAAGGCGGGAAAGTGAATAGTAATGAAAACAGGTTATAATTCTGTTTGTATGGTGACTGTATTTTATATATATATGTATATACAGAGATCAAGCAGGGGGGACAGAAAAGGGGGGGGGGGGAGTCCGACTTGAAATTAGCGCGCACGTGTTCAAGAGGTTATGGTAACCTCACTCAACCACGTGGCTACGTGATCTGACTTCGACGAAGAGAGACCAGGAATTCCTCACTTCTCACCGGACGTATACTGAAGCTGTACTTCCAGTATCGTCTGCCGATCAAGGCTGAGCTGATCGGGACTCGGTGGTGGGAACCAACTCGGTAGCGAACAGAGATGTTCACTCGACCGACGCGGAAAACGAATAGGGGGCGGGTACGCGCGCTCGGCGCCGATCTCCCTCCAAAACGGCTCCTTTGGTCGTAACGCCACGAAAGCTGACCATGAAGACTTGGTCGGAACATACTCCCCCCGTTGGAAGTCAGAGGATCGAATTCCAAAACAAACAAGAATTAATGGTGCACAAGCGACTAATGAAATACACAAAAACCAAGCAAGTAAGCAAAAAAAATAACAACAAAATAAAAAACAACACAACAAAATAACCCAGTCAGCAAACAAAATAACATTAGTCCACCGTCAGTTTCCCATCCTACATAAGCAGCTGACTAAGCCGGCAAGAAACAAACAAAAAATAGACAAACAAACAACCAAAACACCAACAAACACCAATGCTAGGTAACAATATTGTTCAATCGTTATATGTCCCAATCTATCCTGATAGCTCTATTACAAAGCACCAATCAAACCAACAAGAGAAGCATAAAAGAAAAGCAACTCAAAAACTTAAGTTAAAACACATAAACTGAATCCACAACACAGATACAAACAACGCGCCAACTTTAATGTGGGACGTTATGAACGTTCGCCACACCGTTGCACAAATTCACTGAGTGCTGCTCGACTGGCAGTCGAGCTACTCGCCGGACTGCTCGCTTGGTGTTGCTGATGGAGGAGTAGTAGGACCTACTCCTGTGCCCCTGTCTGCCAGGGGCCGCTGCTGCATGTGCTGGTGTGGTAGCACCCTCGCTCCGGGTTGATCGACCAGATCCTCCTGCTGTTGCGCAACTAGTGGTGCGCCAACTAGGAACTGGCCAGGAGTTATGGGAGCTGGGTTGGGAAGGTCGAAAGATGTGAGGGTTAAAGGGCGCGGGTACATTGCGCTTCGGCAAGCGGAATCTTCGTTCCGCGTAAATACGCGATTCGTCCAGGGGACGCGTAACTGTCTTGACTGGACGTCTCGCGCCAAAACAAGATAACGGATCACGACCCGTTGTGTGATGGCAATTCCGAGAATCGCTTGAAACTGTGGGCGCTTCTAGAGAGCCGCCCAATATCCAGCCGAAAGCTGTATTCATCATCGCGATGCGTCCTCCTCTGTCACCGCGTGACTTGGAGGGAACTAAAATGGTACGTTTGCCATTGCGTAACATCGCATGATAGGCGTCGCTGCCTATCACCATATCCACTGTACCGGGAATATCGAATGACGGATCGGCAAGGGGGAGATGAAGCGGCAAATGGCTCCGAATCTCGGACACGTTGCGCGATGGAAGTTGATTCGCGATCTCGGGCATGATTGCGCAATCGAGATCAACACTGGAGCCCTGATTGGGGATGCGCGGTAGAATTCGAATTACCGCGCCACTAGTAATGGACGTCCTATTTGAACCTATTCCTACCAGGTTGACGTCCATCCTTTTCGACTTTAAGGCGAGTCGCCTTCTTAAGTCTTCAGAGATGAGGTTGAGTTCGGAGCCGTTATCTAACAATGCTCGAACCTTGTGCGAACGTCCATCTCCGCCGCGAACTTGTACTTCCACAGTGGATAACAGGACAGTTCGGGCGTGAGAAGGCGATACGCGTCTCACCGAGTGTAAAACCAACGATGATTTTACGGGTTTGGCGTTCTCTGATTTCTTGGGGCTCCGATAATGTTTGGCCTTATTTGAAGGCGAAGTTTGGTATGGAGTTGAGTCATGTAACATGGTGTGATGGGCATGACCGCATTTGAAGCATCTCTGCTTTGTTTGGCACGCGTGAACTATGTGCCCTGGCCTCAAGCAGTTGAGACATAGTCGACGTTTTATGGCGTTCGACCTACGCTCATCACCGCTCATTTGGCGGAATGATGGACAGGCTAGCAGAGAATGACTTCCGCTGCAACTGATGCAGGAGGGGCGTTCCCTCCTCACATGCAGAACTGCTGCCTTCGGATTCGTAATGGTTCTTGGTCGAGGATTCGACTCGCCTTTTAAGACGAAGTCGGCATTTGCCATCGATTGGCACTGGCACGTTAGAAAATGCATTATTTTGCTAAACGTGCAGTCTTCATACTTGGGAGTCTGAAGCTCCCATTGCAGAAGTGTACTCCGGTCGAGTTTTCTGGTGATAAACATCACCAGAATCTCGTTCCAGGTCTCGACCCGGACGCCCAAGTTAACGAGCGCACGTACATGTATGTTGGCATCATCTATGAGACGACGCAGACTGACGTGATTGTTGCTCACGACTGGCTCGGCTTCAAGCAATGCCTGAAGGTGATACTGAACAACAATTTTTTTGTTGTTATAGCGTTGATCCAAAATGGACCACGCGCTCGTAAATGAATCTGAAGCTAATTCCAAGCCGTCAACTAAACGTTGGGGCTCTCCTTTTAGGCTTCCTAGTAAGTATTGGAACCGGGCGATTTGCGAACTCTCGCCGGCCATAGCGGCCAAGAAGCGTTGTGAAAAAAGCGGCCAATTTTGGACGTTGCCTTCGAAGGTGGGCAACTCCAAACGGGGCAATTTTATTGCCGAATTTGATTGCGGTACAGGTGACATTGTGAGGTTAGCGCCATCTAACGGCGAAGCGCTCAATTGCGGCTCACGCAAATTGATTGCTTCGGTGCATCGCACGAAGGCGGCCATATGCTCCCTATCAAATAGGTCCACGACGGATTCGGAGGCCTGCGCCTCTTCTTGGTCCAGCTCGTTTATCTGAGCTTGGATCGCTTCGAATTCAGACAGTAATGGTCTGATTGTTTCGAGCCTGATTCTGAGCTCGAAGATGCTCAGATCGTCCCCCAATTGATTCGCGTTTCTCGTTAACCGAGCGCGAATTCTTTTCCGCGTATTTTTAAGCGTACTCAAAGACGCCATTATTGAAATGCGACGAAATCAAACAAAGGAAAAAATGGACGCGGGAAAAAACAAAATGGACGTTGACGACCAAAAAAAATAGCAACAACAACAGAAAAATGCTAATTACGACCAACCTGGATTCGACGACGTTGGAAGACCAGCTCTGAAGACATACGGAATCGAAGGACCAAAATGTACAGACTCCAGGGATGTTCAACTCGAGAGCACCCCGGAAGTCGGTTTCGTAGAAGCTCGTGGTAAGCGTGGGCGGGGCTGGTTTCCTCAAGGTGCCTTCCTTCGTCGTCGGTGGTCTGGTCTCTGCTGCTGTCGGCTCGGCTCGATGTATATCTCTCTCTCTCTCGTACAGTGTGCGTAAGTGAGGGTGATACGGGACAAAGGCGGGAAAGTGAATAGTAATGAAAACAGGTTATAATTCTGTTTGTATGGTGACTGTATTTTATATATATATGTATATACAGAGATCAAGCAGGGGGGACAGAAAAGGGGGGGGGGGGAGTCCGACTTGAAATTAGCGCGCACGTGTTCAAGAGGTTATGGTAACCTCACTCAACCACGTGGCTACGTGATCTGACTTCGACGAAGAGAGACCAGGAATTCCTCACTTCTCACCGGACGTATACTGAAGCTGTACTTCCAGTATCGTCTGCCGATCAAGGCTGAGCTGATCGGGACTCGGTGGTGGGAACCAACTCGGTAGCGAACAGAGATGTTCACTCGACCGACGCGGAAAACGAATAGGGGGCGGGTACGCGCGCTCGGCGCCGATCTCCCTCCAAAACGGCTCCTTTGGTCGTAACGCCACGAAAGCTGACCATGAAGACTTGGTCGGAACAGGTACCACCATAAAAAGTAGAACAATAAGCGTTCACACTAAAGTCACATCTGAATGTCAAAATCATTCTCAAACTACGACCGATAGGATGAGGTTTTTATTCATTTAATTACAAATGTAGACATCAAAGGAACAACACGAAGGTAAACTTGAATAAATTAATACATAATAGATTTATCGGCACTTAGTCATCAAAAACAAACAAAAACGACCGGAATTTTTAAACGGACACCTGGTCGAGACTCAACCATCTGGGTGCGAGGAATTTTTTTCACACTAACGACCATTATTCGGGGGACAAAATCAAAGCTTTACGATCGTACGTGAGATCGTATGTATACAAAAACAAATCATAACACGTTCATTGAGGATTTTTTCAAGTGTTAATAGGATCAAAAGAGTCTAAACTTCGATATGGCTCATTCCATTTTGATCTTTATCTGACATTTCGGGTTGGTCTGGGTTGTGGGTTCGACACTGATGGCTCTAGCGCTGGACACGTGAGAGACTCGAGCCGTTAAGTGATGGCGAATGAAGACGTACCAGTAGGTGATTGATTCTTGACAGGAAAAAAAACCGTCGAAAAGACCAAGTGAGGGAACGCGAAGGACTCGCGAAATCAATTAACAGGTGGAAACACCTGCCGTCTCCATTAATACGTCGCGGCGGGCTAATGCCGGTGCTGCGGTCGCACGATTAATAGCCAAATAAAAACCCGTAACGCAAAAAAAAAAACACAAATTCACTACATCCATATTCGACATGTGTCCAAAAACCAGTTTGTTTTTTTTTGTTTCTTCGATAAGGCAGAAACGGTAATGTCCCATCAGGTTGATACGCGTGCGATTTATCGTCCGATGTTGCCTTCTGATTGCCATTTTCCAAAGGATCGCCACTTTCGTGACTCATTTCCACTCAGAAAAGGCGATAATCCATTCAAATTGATCGCAATATACATACTAAATATGTAGCATTTCAATAAAATCCCTGCCTGGAGTAATAACAAGTTAATAGAATCCAATATGATCTCCCCATTAAATCAAATATTGTAAGATCTCCTACTTGGGTCTTAGTCTAGTAACAACTCTAAAATTGGTTATGCATTTATACATAACATCACCATCATCATCTCAAACATGCTTCCATTCTTCTCTGTTTTGCGTAACTCTCATCCATCTCACCCCACACATTTTCCTAATTTAGTCTACCCATCTTCCTTTCACCCTTTTACATACTCTCTAGTACTATTCTAGCACTTCTTTCGTCCATTATTCTAATAACGTTACCCACCAATTGCCATTTCAATCTCTTCACTCCCTTCACTATATCCACTACCCTTGTCATACTTCTCAACCACGTATTCCGTTTCCTATCTCTTCTCGTTATGCCAAGAATACAGCGTTCCATACTGCGTTGGACTTTTTGTAGCATCTTGGCGTTCAATGGCTAAGATTCACATTCATACGTCTAACTGGCAATACACATACATATGATTATAAAATCCTCAGTTTAAACAATTTTAGTGCTCTTTAACTTTACTTTTTTTTATAATCATATGAGCTGTTGTGAGTATATCTGTAGTGCTTGGATATTTGTGACTCCAGGTCGATCGTTTCCTATCAGTTTGCCAATTTTTCTGATTTCATTGCTGAAAAGGTTTCCGATTAAAATTGGCTAAAAAACCTTCCTACCAACTATGTCACCACTATTTGAGTACGATTAATGTACAATAAAAAATTGTGTACAATTCATAGATGTCTCGTTAATTTGCGAGTTTTCAGTGTATCGTAATTCAACGAATTGTGTAATAAAAATGCTGCATTGTTTGTAATTGGCCAGGAAAGCGCATATGGCCTTCCTGGTATATATGTAAAAATAAATAAATCTCATAGGGAGATTTATCATCTAATTTGTCTGTGATAGAGATCGTTGCCTTTGATATTTGTTGCCTAGCTAAAGATTTCCAAAACAAATTTTCAGACTTTTTTTGTCGGAAAGGGAATTCTGGTTTAAAAGTCAGTGTTTAGTAATTCCTTGAAAGGCCTTGAAAGACCTACGACAAATTGTTTAACTAAATGTCTAAAATATATTTTGTATTCACACACATATATTACATATGCCAAAACCAAGCAAATGAGTTAATCTGTTTTTTTTTTCATATATATTTGAAACTGTCAATTTATATACAGTTGAAAAGTATTTATTTTCAAGTAGGAATGTATAAGTTTTCCGGTTCTTGAGACTATAGGCTGATGTCATAGCAATGCCGAAATGTCGCTTTATCTATAAAAATAGTCATAAACATCACAATTATTGGACGACACTGCAAACTCTCACACTCGTGACACTTTTTCCTTGTTTCGTATCGGTCAAAGCCCTTTCTTTTATACCCTACCTACCTAAGTGGGATTCCCCGGATGAGATTTAACACACGCAAGGGAAAAAAGTACGCTTTAAAATATGCACGAACCATCAAACATAAATTATCAATTGTCATGTAAAATATTTATTTGTTTGCACGGCGGTCCGCAAAACAACATTGAACTTTTGTTTAACATTTCGCATCCAAAAATCAAATTAAAGGGAGAGGGAGAGAAGGTGGGGGCGTGACTCAACGTCGTAAAAAAATATTAAAATTTGCTATCTCGAAAAACCCGTGCAACCTTTTTATTACAATCTTGAAAAGTCTTTGACCTTTTGCAGCATCTCGATATACAAAAAAAAGCGGGACTATGTGTGTGGTGCTTTTTAAACGCCACTTTATAGAGGTGTGATTAGGCCAATCAATATCAATATAATCGTACTCTTTGTGTACCTGTCGACCGAGCCGTAGGTAGCCCACATCCACGGGATCCCAAAAAAAAAAGGAAATAACCCCAAGGGGGAAATAAAATGGCACAATGGAGTCAAAAAACTCGGGGTCAGTTAGTTGGCTGTGTGCGATTTTCTCGTTATTTATCCGAAAAACGACAGTCGAATTTATGACGGTTTATTTTTTGCGACGCGAATAATTAATTCGATAAATGGTTACGTATTGTAAATTTTAGCGCGAGACGCCAATGAACCAGCTGGACGAGGTAAATATTGATTATTCCATTCGAGGCGTAATAAAATTGGCAAAAATCGCAAAAAAAAAAGTATGAGAGAGTGTTTTAAATAAAAAAAAGTGAAGAAGATTCCGAGAACCATTCTTTGAACGGGGGGCGTCCATACATTATATGGGCGAGAAATTTGTTTTTTTTCTTTTTTATTATATATATTCAATAAGATAAATATCAAATTTTGATGTAATTTTCTGACAAATATGCAAATAGGCAATAAAGCATTTTATGGCCATTTTTTAAATATAAATAATAGCGAAATTATTTTTATGTTTTTGATGATTCATAATGTTAATGAAGACATATTAAGAATCCCTACACTTGAGTCATAGTTGGAATCATGAGCTTTTTTTTCTTCTTAATAGCGGTGGATCGATGAATGAACTGCCTGGTTATTAACCGCATGAACTTTAAAGTTAAAAAGGCTTTTGAGCCAATTTTCACTAATAAAACCTTAGTGATTGTCAAGTGGCTCTTAATTTTCAACTTAAAAGCCCAAAAGCTCAGGGCCGCGCCTAGGAGTTCGACCGCCTGTGTGCAAACTTAGATCGGCCGCTCTTTAATTTCATTAGAATTTGTATAAATCATATTAATTCGGGGTATAAGTCGAAAATTTTAATCACAATAAAAATTAACAAGAAAAAGAGACAGAAAACCAAAATGTTTAGTTCTGAACAGGACCGGACGACAAGAGACACTGGACGTTTTCAAGTTCATTCATGAAAATATAGTGTTTTCATCCCAAATCCCACATTTAGGACATTGTTCTTTCGATGACCAACCAATACTCAACATCCTTGAAGTAATACAACTGGCAGTCGCAAAGATAATATCGTAGAACATAAAAGATCTAGCTCTACGCAGACCGAAGCTATACCTGCTATCCCGTTATATCCACGAATTATAGTTTGGGTGTGTTACAAGTTGTAACTTGCAATAGCAATCCACAAGACAACCATGCATTTTAAAAATTACAATGTCTTATTTCGTATTTTTTAAGGAATGTAATTTTTTCGACTCTCATTTCTTTCGGCCGCCTGTGTGCATTGCACACATTTGTATATATGGTACAAAAATAGCCATTGCAAAAACTGGACGAGACTGTAGCGCGATTGATTAGCTATATAGGATCACAAAACATTATAGGACAAAATTCCATTAAAAATTTACAACACCGACATATTTAAATTTACAATTCTATATTGATGTAGAGTCCCGACTTGTATATGTAAAAATATAATATTAACAACTTAAAATAAAATAAAAAATCGCATTCATCTAATAAAGCAATCAAGATTGAATTCGATTTACGGCATCCACACGTCATCTATAACATAATTTTTTTTAGCATTCAAACCAAATGAAGATATTGCCGCTGATTTGGCTATATTTCAAAAGATTTCCCCCTCAATTCCACGTTTCGGCAACAATGAACGCAAAACATCGAACAATGCCAGTAAATTGATCGCAGCCCGGCGATTTATTGCATTTATGCGATAATTTGTCCATTCTTTACGGTCGCACATTTTGTATATGCATAATAATATAAATAAAAATCTTTTTTTTTTTGCGAGACGGCCGCTGAACAACCTGTTACGACCAAAATGCGCGCGTGACATTTGAACGACCACCCGAAACATTAATTGAACATTTCAAACGAAACGACACTTGCATACATAATACATATGACAAAAGATATAAATAATAACAATAAAGAAAGCGTACGCTCGACCTTGTACTACAAAAACAACAACTCGAGCAATTAGATTTGAGGTTATGTTCTGAAAAATTTCGACACATATTACGAAACGCTCCCGGTACGCTAAAATTGAGCATATCACCCAAATTATACACTTCCGGTTTACACACATACACTCAATATATAAAGTCGAAATCGATCGAACGATCTGATACGAAAAGTGACGGTTGAAAGTTTGGATTCGTATTATTGAGGGGCGGTGCGTCAGTATAATTCGAAATTTTGTTTATGATCGCACTTCGAGTGTTCATTGGTTCGGGTTGGGTAAAATGATAAATTTGCGTGAAAATATGAGCTTTTTCCGCTTACGGTTGATGTTTTTTCTCTCCCGCCGCACGCGTAGACGTTTGTGTTCGCGATCGTACGATGCGCAGTCGTAAACGATACTCGGTACGACCATAAAAATAATTCACGCGAAACATTACCGTTACGTATGTATATCGCTACTATTTTATACATGTAATGCGCTACTCATTTGAATAATACTACAATGCAAAATAGTGTATTATTTTTATTTTGAGGCGGGGGCGTCGCGTATCATGTAGGAAATGCTGCCAGTGTCGAGTGAATCCATTGTTGAATTTTGTATAGAATAGGGGGATCAGGATGCTTAAAGGCAATAAAAATGATTAATGAAATCGAACTGAGAGATGAGAAGAATAATAAATAGACCAAAGTAGCTAATATAAGGTAAAATATTGAAAAAAACCTGATTTTATTTTAGTTCCCTCTTTTATCGGTTCGGTGATTACCGGTCACAAAGGACTCGTTACAAAGTCACTAAAATCTCTATAACGGAACATCTGGCAGCCGAAAAGTCCATCATACTTTGGACTTATATCCATCATATTTATATGTATGCTATCATCATTCGCGATTTTCATGGCAAAAATTGTCTATGTGATCACCTCAATGTGACGAATAATCCAATCACCCTTTTATCACTCTATATTTTTAGGCCCACTCGTTTTTAAACGATGCAGCTGTCCATGCAGTGTATATGTCACAGTGAAATTACACTTTCGCTGGATATAGTTATATTTTCACTACGGAAATTACATAAATATTCATTGACCCCTATTAGTGAAATTATAATTTTTTGACAGTTGGATGATAGTGAAATGCCATTATTTTAAGATTATTGTGAGTGCGTCGCCGACACGAATCGCGCCACCCACGTCACAACCCCGCTCCTCTACATCCCCATTCCGTCACAACTCGCACTCACACGCCCTCTCCGCAACCCCGCAACCCCGCTCATGTCCATTCCCACTTTCCTCATGGTTCACTATCATTTGCAACATGCGGAAGCAAACATATCATATCTTGGCAGCCAAGACTAATGTATTTATTTAAGATTAGGTTAAGTTAGGGTTGATAGTACGACGTGCACTATCACATGGTGCATTACATTATTATTAGCATTCGAATTACAAATTCACTGACATTGAGAAGTGAATTTGTAATTCTATTGTTACGTCCGTACTCACTGCTTCAGTCAGTTAAATTATAATTTCATTGACAATAACAGTTTCACTATAACTGATAAATATATTATTGTTTGAATATAGTCGACGATGAAAAATTTATTTGGATATTAATAAGTGATCACTTTAATATTTAGCGCACTGTGTGGTTAGTTAAAACCTGATATTGTTTCCCAATAGTCTTAGTGTTTTGGGGTTAATATGGTAAAATTTAGATAATCGCAATGCTTTGGCCAATTTATTTGTGTATTTTTTTTATTGTTTTGTATGTGTTTTAATTTCAAAGTTATTTCCCTGCAGGTATGACATGTGTCGTCGTCGGAAGGGCGGCCGCTGTACCAAGGGCACAGCCGGTAAAGCCACATTACACACTCAAAAATATACATACGTATAAATAAATAAAAATACGTTCATTATTTTACCACGCAGGGGGCGGCTGTTGATAATGTTTGGCCAAAATAACAAAATCATGCATTTATTATTTATTTTTTTAATTAATTCATAACATTTAAAGCGATTGGTGATGGTTTTTACATTATTAAACATTTATATGATTAATCGCATCAAATTTGTGTACATATACGAAATAGTTTATAAGCGTTTAATGTAATCGTGTTTGGATTGGGGGGGATGCGTGATGCGTGAGCGCAAAGATTGCGTCGTTCACGCATCGCGCATCCCATCGATGATAATAATTCAACGAATGCTCATTCAACTCGCTCGAAAACACTGAAACGAAACCGTTTCGAATCACCGACAAAGCAATGATTTTTAGGCTAAGGTTGCCGTTTCATTTCATGCGTGCAATTTGTTTATAAATAAAAAAAAATAAAAAAAAATATATATATATATATATATATATATATATATATATATATATATATATATATATATTTATTTATCGTCGGAGCTATTGAGAATTGTTGCTGCATCCGCGAGACACGAAATTATCACGTTTCGCGCCGATAAATTCAACTGGATGGTCGTAAATCGTGAGCTAGAAAGATGGCTCGCGCACGTGGCAGTGTTGCCACACGAAAAAACCCAAAATTTTCCCTCTTCTTAGAAATGCAATCAAATTTGCTTAAATTAAATGTTAATTATTCAATAGTTTTAAACAGGTGTTTTAATTCTATCGGCGAAATTCGATGAGAAAAACGCAAGCTATAAATTATTCCGTTCGCCTTTTTTTCCCCCCCCCCGTCTTCAAATTATTTATGCAAATTTTAATGTATTTTGAATAATTTCACATAAATCACTTTACATATTTTGTATAGCGATACATTACCATTATTTTTTGTACATATAGGATTGAATAGGTTGGTTTCCTCCGGAGACTTTCCTCTGTGCCGCAGAAGGGACTGTACTACGTTGCAGCTGCTGCTTTCAGATTGGGCCTTCGTCTCTCTGCATCGTCCAGTGTTGTAGCTTTTCTAATTTGTTTATTTTCTGTTTTGCATGGTCGCAGGCTTGACATGTGCAGGAGGCAGTACGCGAACGATGTTTGCAATAGAGGAACGGCAGGTAGGGTCGATAAGCGGACTATCACAAAAGCTTGTCCAAAGGCACGCTCTCTCTTCTCTCTCACTCGAGGGGACCCCTCTTCTATTATTTCTCTCTACAAAAGAACCTATTATTTATTAATATATTATTATAAAAGTCCACACTTGTACAGCACATTCTGCAAAAAGCTCTCCACGGGAGCACTCTACCCTCACCGTATTGAGTATCTACATTTGATATTTTTTATATATTGTATATTTCACTGTCTCTTTTATTGAGTATATATCTTCCATCCCTTTCAACGTTTACTGTATATAAATAGTTATCTATTGTATAAGTGTATAATTTTCACTAATTTTATTTCCATCGACTGTTGATGTGTCGATGAAAATACTCATTAGTGTCAATTCCAACGTATTCTACTTCATCCCAATTGTTATTCTCCCCAACTATCGTATCTATTGGATTCTCTGATTCTTTAATAATAATAATACAATCAGGCGACTCGTATTCTTATTCACCTTTAAAATTTCATTCACTTTAAATAACGTATTAAATATATCACCCATAAATTATAACCAATCGAAACTTACAGGATATTTGCACTATATTAAAAGAATTTGTATTCCTAATAATGTATTGAAAACGTTTCACACATGTATATTGTAATATTGCAAATGTAATATATCATTCAGTATTAGGAATAGATTTTCAATGGTGTAAACGTGTCATTACAATCTTTAAAGTACTTGTATTCATAAACGCTTTGTACTCCTCTTTTATTAGCATGACTGCTAATACAAATCTTTTCCTTGACACAGGTATAGTATGTTCGCACGGATTCTATTATGCATACGTTGTGTTTTACTTTATTTTCTATACATTCAGTGTTATATAATCGATCGCGTTTGAAACATTGTAAAACTGCTGAATATTTAAAAATTGACCAAGTACTTTCTAAAAATTTCACGCTTCTCTAATACCGTATAAGAAACGTTGCAAAACGGAGTGTTTTGCGGACGTCGACAATTTGTCAACATTTTTCGAAACACAAGATAAGAACATTGGAGCAATTTTTATTATATAACGTAACAAAACTGCGACATCTACGATTTTGCAAAACGTTGCAAAGATTTTCTTTATGAATGTGTGTATGTGTAGATATGGTTATATACAATTTTCAATAATAAATCTATTTTTTTGTTTGTTTCCTTTTTACGCTTACACTATTCAGTGAAGGAACATAAAGTATAAGTCCATCTAAGCTGGTGATGTATTGAAAAAAAAAAGAATCGTAAGTTTTAAAGTTCACCGATACAAATATAAGGATGTAAAAATTAATTTTGTATAATAAAATTGATCGATAATAATTGTTATGGCTATAAATGTTTTATTAATTTGCATGCAACTGTATAGAATTTTCTTAACACTAAAATAAAACTGCAATTGTCTCGCATAACACCCATTGCATGATCGTTGCTTAACAATGGAATAATTGCACAAATCTGTGTTGTATTATTAAACACCCACCGTATACGACTTGTGTTATATCCAATACATATATATAGTGTTTGATTTGAGTCGTATTTTATTTGCGTGTTCAAAATTTCATTGATTCTTCCACGTGACCCATTTGCATTTCGAAATTGTCACATCGGGTCGTTTACGCTAATGCCGTCGATAAAAATTCAAATGAATGAATGAATCACGTTACTTAAGATGTATAACATTGACATTTATTCGCGTAATATTATAAATACAGTGTTTTCGATCCGTTTGTAAAAGACTCTTGTGACGAAATTCAAAGGTGCGTGATGCTACCGGCATCTCGGAGACTGTTTTTTGGACAAAAATAGAATTGCATGATGTCACGGCATCTTCTGAACTGTTTTGACCACGTATAATATACAAAATTGAATTTTAATAGCGCAATAAATAAAATAATAACTTAAATTATACTTCAAATTAAGAAATATTGCATACACGGTAAAAATATTATATCGACAAATTTATTCAATATACTTACTTATAAATGCTTGCAAAATACTATTCAAATGCTTCTACTATATAATAAATTGAATAAATTATTGTGTGACACATTTCAGGTGAACAGACTATACTTCAATGTTTCACATTAACATTTTCGCACATTTAAACATTTTCCTGTACAAGTTTCATCTCACAATACACGACAATATATTTTTATTGTGTATTTAAATAATATGTATGTATATTTCAAATATCTACAGTAATAAACCTGTAATATATTACAAGTAATTTTAAAATGAAAAACAAAAAAGTCCTTCAAAACAGTTATCTAACCGATTCGTGACATAAAAATGAGATATCCAACGGTCGTAAAAATACAGCGAGAAAGTGGAATTGACCAACGACTTGTTATTGCACTTAAATTATGTGCAATCCAATTCACAATTTATTTTATAATAATGGAAATCAATAACGTTTGTAAATATTGGTACAATAATCATGCCGGGTTACGGTGCAGCTTTCATGTGATCATCTTTAATAATACAAAAACTACATAAAATAACACTCAAATGCATGTTTTATAATCAACTCATTATTCACTTCATGTACGTGTATAAATTTTCATTTCACTTTATCTTGTTTTCTTTTATTTTTCACACAACTTCACATTTACAAATACAATATTTTTCGTATGAAACACTTTCGCACACACTAAATTGTAATCAAATTGCAGGATTTGCATACGTTGGCGGAGCTTGTGTAGTCAATAAAAGATTAGAGAAAGTCAACTCTGTGGCCATCATCGAAGACACTGGTGGATTTTCTGGAATCATCGTAGCCGCTCACGAAGTCGGACATTTGTAAGTATAATATTTCCAATACAACAGCACTTAAAGACATTATAAAAATTGATTAAAAACAATCATAATGATTCAAGGCTTGGAGCTGTGCACGATGGAAGTCCACCACCTTCATATTTGGGAGGACCTGGAGCCGAAAAGTGCCGATGGGAAGACGGTTTCATCATGTCCGATCTCCGTCACACCGAGAAAGGTTTCAGATGGTCACCGTGTAGTGTTTTAAGTTTCCATCATTTCCTCAAGTATGAATCTATTGTTGATATCTATTGGAACTCTATTTTATAGTTGAGGTGTATTTTGAATGGAATTGTGTTCTTTTGCAGTGGTGATACGGCGACGTGTTTATATAATTCGCCTCATGAAGATGAGTCATTGCCGAGAGTCTTGCCAGGAAAATTACTATCATTAGATGCTCAATGTAGAAAAGATAGAGGAACGAGGTATGTTAAGTGTCTAGTTGTAAGTTTTAAATGACTATTATTATGAAAATATTTATCTCAGTGTTATCCTTTCTATCGTGAACGAGTTCATTTTTATATGCTTATAAGTATATAATATATTTGAGAGTATAAAATAAATATTTAGTTTTTGTTAAATATTGTTGGAAAGCTAAGCATCACTAAAAGTATTCATCCGAGATATAAAATCAATATTTAATTTTAAATGCAACTTTAAAACGTTCTTAAATACAGGTTTTTAGTTACTTCAAAATGAAAAGCGATACTAAATCAATGATTCTTTCTTTTTTTTTTGTTTGTATGATACTTCCAGAAGGCAGTGTATTCTCTTTCCCAAGCTACTTGGACAATGGTTCAAATTTTAGAATATTATTATGAATTTAAGCCCCCATTTACAATGTGGAAATTCGCTTAAAAATAACTAAAAACAGTCTATGAAATAGTTTCAATATCAATTTTTAAATAATACAAAATCTTTTTTTAATCTCAAACATGTCTTAATCTAGAAAATATTTGATATACATATAATGCTGCTTTAGAATTCTTGTTCTATTTTGTATTGTACTTTTGAAAGAATTAATCTTCCAAGTATTACTCTCTTTGTTAGGTTAAATAACTTAATAAGTATCTTATGAGGGCGAAAGGAATGAAATGAAAGGTGTGGTTTGTGGAAGGAAGTAAAGTGGTAGCCACCAATATGGTCGAATTGGTCCCAACTCAAAAGATGGCGACCCAAACTCGACCATGTCATAGAGCCCCTAAATCTACAAGACATTTTGCATATTAAATAATAATAATACTGTGGCGTAGGGGTGGGTGGAGGATCCAAGTAAAAGGCCAAAGTCGTGTCACAGCATGTATTGGTGATTAAGGAGATACACGCACTGGCAGTGCTCCGTCCAGAATGTCTTGATATCGCCTAAGTACCGCCTTATAAAGGGCAGGTCTCTCAGGGCATCCGGTTATTTCCCTATTGTTTAGGCATGTACCCGGATAAGTATACCCACGACACCCAGTCCCACGGTATCGGTCACTTCTGCGAAGGGCCACTTCGGTGGCCATTGTTTAGCCTACATGCACTTAGTCTAAAGATAATCCTTGAAACCAATTATAACGGTCACACAGTTTCTGGGATGCTACTCGGCCTAATCCGATTGCAACTACTCGGCGGTGTACGTAACAATACGTATATATTTAAGGACCTGGTCTTTTATTTTACATTGACGAAAGTCTTTCCGATAGCTTACTCAAGTATGAAACTGATTTGAAAAGATATGTATATTGTACACACATACATACATAATATAGCACACATCTCATTTTAATGTTACATATTCAGATTGCATATGGAAACAATATAATGCAATGCACAGGCGTCCGGACAGTCTACGAGTCGTTACGTCAGTAAAAACTACCGTTTTTTCATCAGTATTATATCACCATTTAACGGCAGACATGCTAATTATTTACATTGACAAGGGAAGCACGACTTGCAAAATGGCGCAAGTTCAAAAGTCTAGATCGGACCATAATTTTATTTGCCGATACAACATCCGTTATGTTAAACGCACGTTTGAACTTTCCTAGCGACATTAACTCGCCCGTAATCAGATGCTAAGAGTGACGAATTGCCGGGAATTAAAAGTTTTCACATAAAACTGTCGACATTTATGTTTTTTGCCCGATCGAAACAAGTTTGCTTTCAATTGTACCACACTATTTATTATCCCATATAATAAATTGAAAGTGATTTATATCAAGCATGATGTAATCGAGACTATTTTTTGTTGCTTCCAGTGCTTGCTTTAAGGACGAGCGAGTCTGTGCACAATTGTTTTGCTTCGACGCGGGCAGCGGATACTGCGTAGCCTACAGACCGGCTGCTGAAGGATCACCGTGTGGTGATGGACAGGTATGACGATTAAAATTCGATCTAGAAGCTCTTCGTCTCAAGTACCATTTGATTTAACAAGATATGTTTTCAGTACTGTATCAATGGAAGGTGTGTGGCAGAACATGAGAATATAATCCCGGATTATTCACATCACACCCCCAGCTATATCAGAAGGGATACTAGTCCTTATTATGGAAATGACACTATTCACAGGTAAACGATTGGTCAATCTAGTATTTTGTTTACAGTTGTTAGTTAGTCGGAGAGTATTTGATTGAAACATACACCGTTGTTTAGAATCATTAGTAATTGCAACTTATGGTTGAGGTTATGTTATTAATGGCTGATGTTGTTTTTGAGGTTAGAATGACCTAACCTAAAAGCAATTTACCATTTTAGAAGCAATTTTGAACTAATTATATCAAATTTAATCATTTTATAGTAAAAATGTCATATATAGTTAAGAACAAGTTCATAATAGTTGATTGATGGTTGAGGTTATGTTATTAATGGCTAATGTTGTTTTTGAGGTTAGAATTACCTAACCTAAAAACAATTTTTTTGAGCAATTTACCATTTTAGAAGCAATTTTGAACTAATTATATCAAATTTAATCATTTTTTAGTTAAAATGTCATATATAGTTGAGAAAAAGTTCATAATAGTTGATTAATTCATAGCCAAATTAGATTTGAAAAACTTTTAACATTTACTCCATAGTGAATTTGGCTTAAATGAAATTACTAATACACAAAAAAATTACTCATGCATAGATCTTCCATTCATTATATGGGATTAGTTTTGCAAAAATGATCCAACTCACATCGCCTTACTACTACCAAATGTTATAGGTAAGTTTGCTTATGCATTGTACAAAAAAGATTCATAAAGTTGCGCTTTTAAAAATATTACTCATGCGGATTGGATCCTTTATGCATATCAACGACGAAATCTTGAAAATTACTAGCATGAATCTCGCCATATATTAATGATTATTAAAAAAGTTTGCATTTTTATGATACATAATGGTGGATCTATGTATTTTTATATGAATAATTTTAATTGAGCCTTTTTCCTAATAAAAAATCCGCACATTCACATTAAAATTACTTTAGTTATGCAATTTACTATGCGTACTATCATCGTTGATGTAAAACTTCATTACTTTTCATTTGATAAGAGTAATAAATGTCAGAACAAGCTTTGCATCGGTGATGTTAGTATGTTTTAATTATATAATACATAGTACCATTTTAACATGTTGATTATTTTAATTTAATTTTGCACGTAGTAGCAGTTGAAACTTTGATCGATTTTAAAACGTTCTAATAATTATATATTGTGAGGCTTTTTTCATATGTAGTATTATTTAAATTGATAAACTGTAATTAAAGTCAACTATTCACAATTAACTCTTTGTTAATAGTTGGATTCTAATATGTTGTAGGTCGGAGATGACCGATCAAAGCTTCACAGTACACACGTCTAATTTATTCATATATAATCTTGTACATATAATTAAGTTGGTGTTTGTTTGCATTACGATTTTCGCACAGATTGTTTCAAGACCAAACCACACAAGCGTACGGCACGTATCCGAGCAACCCGTACCAGCAAAACTATTACTACCCGAGCACGGGACAGTCGCCGCTCACTATCGCCCAACCCTTACAAAACCCCTACAATCCCTCATCCCCAATCAGCTACGAGAACCAACACACGACCCAAAACCCATACCCAGTCCAATACAACACTGTGCCGATCACCCGGCACAGCTTCTCGTACAATCCGTACTACAGCACGACCCGAAACCCGTACGACTTTAGAAACTTCCAAGTGTACCAGTACACTGCCGAAACAAAACAGACCCAATACACAGTCCCGTCGACGTCAGAAGTGGCTTCCTCGTCGACGGAGACCACTTCGACGACCACGAGCACTTCGTCGCCGTACTTTTTAAGATTCTCGTTCAGTTCGACGAAGAATCCGTACGACTTCAAAGAGTTCGCGACGAAGCGACCCGTCTCCAAAAGCACTCTGAATGAGACCAGCACGTTAGTTTCGACTTCGACGGCGTCCACCGCGAGTAGCACGCCGTCGACTGAAAAGCCGAAGTTTGGTTTCTTCAGCAAATTGGACTTTAGGAATTACTTCAACAGGACCACCACTAAGAATCCTTACGATTTCGATCTGTCCAATTACAAAGAGATCCCCAATAACAATATCAAACGGTCGTACTCGATCGGGTCGTATTACGGATCCCAGAACCGCCACGTGGCCAACGTCGCTAGTCCGAACGAAACGATGAAAGCCGAAGAATCATCACACACCCTCACCATTAGCAAAAATCCAAATGCCACTCTGGCGTTGAATCCTCCTAATTAAATTCAAGGGAGGGGTGGTTATGAAATTTCAAGACCTCGAAGGACGGTAAGCAAAATTACAAATGGAACGACGATGTTGACTCTCTCTCTCTCTCTCTCTCTGAAATGTCGTTATTTTTATTTGATTTAATTTTTATCTAACATCATCTACTGAAGTTTCGTTTCATACTTTTCGACCTGTCTTCTAAATTCTTATTATTTCAACTGGCCGATGTGTTCTCTATTGCCGTTTCGATTCGAATGCCCTTTCTATTGTCATCTTTCGTACCTTCGAAGGCTTTTGACATTGTCTCTATAAACACATACATATTTCAAAAGCTGACCACCTCTCAGTATTCTCGTCTCCGTAATTTACAACTCTTTTCAGTCTCTTCCAGAGGAATTTACAACTCATCAAAAAAAAAAAAAAAAATCCATATATGACAACTATTTATATGTCCTTCCCGTCCTTGAATAATATTTTGATTTATCTCACATATTATATACACACTAAATATCTTATTATCTTGTTCTTTTCAGCAACGTTTCTGTGTAAATCATTTTTCTGTTTCAGCTACATTAATTTATTTTACTACTACAATAGTTTTATCCTCATCTATTAATTCATTCTTAGAATAATAAATAATACTATAACCATAATTACAAATAGGATGAACCAAAATGAATCATCTTGCTTGACATTGAACAAAATTATCGCTTATACAAATTCAATCTACTACGTTCTATCATATATTCATTTTATAATGTATTTCATACTATTTTATCGAATATATAAAATTTAATATATAATTTCGAAAGAAACTTTGTATGTATGTATATAACTATTTTTGATTCGTAAATCCATGACGTCATAGAACAAATGAGTATTCAAATAAATTTAAATAAAATAAAACTATTCAAATAAATTTAATAAAATGTTTACTATTAGATTGGCCGTGTTTAAACGGTTCAAATACCGAACGAAGCCGGGTAAAAACACTAGTAAGTAATAAAGAAAATCTTCAAAATTTAATTCGTGAGCAAGAGACATTTAGCTTATTGTCAGGTGCAAAGGATTCCATCGACTGTAGATAAAATATATTCGTTTGGAATAAAATCTTTTATTATTATATTAGTCATAGTTCCAGAAATGTATTAAAACTTACATACATACATATATCTGGGATCTTTTTGACTTTTATTAGAATTTTTTTATACACTTTTATATATTGATGAAATAAATAACAATAATATTTATATAATATAATTTAGTATAATTAATTTCCAATTAAAAAGTTTAATATAATTAATATAAATAATCTTCTTAATAAAATTTTTAATAACAATTATTTTATTAATTACAAAGATCTTTTATTATAAAGATCTCATTATTAGTATAAGTATTTCTTATACTAATAATGAGATCTGACGAGAGTATTATCTGTAGTGCTGCTGGTCATACTTTGATATTTGCGACGTAGAAGTCGATTGTTTCCTATCAATTTATCTAATTTCATTGCTGAAACGGTTCCACATTAAATTGGCAAAACCATTCCACCTACTATTTGAATATGATTTTTAAATTGATATACATATGTACAAGTTTAATACCATAGATGTCGCTCAGGGGCAGTGCCGGTTTTAGGGGGGAGCTGGGTCGGGCGCCGCTCGATGCGTCAAAGGCGCTTTAAATTTTAAAATTAGAGCGCCAAAAGCCATACAAAATTTTAGATTAGAGCTAAGAAAAAATTGCCCGAGGGCGCCATTAGGTTTAAGGCCGGCACTGCTCAGGGGCAACCCGATAGCAGCATCTTGGGAAAATATAACATCAAGCCCATCGGCTATACCACCTTTCCCAAATATAAATAAATGTCTGCAAATTCAGTAAGTTCTTCTAATTCTGTGATACAGCAAGTTTTGAGGAGTCAAATTTTAGTATTTGACTCATTGAATATATATTAAAACGTGGTGATTTTATTGGTTCATCTTGCATGTGAAAAAATTAACATAAATTAATATGTAATATAATAAATTACTATCATAAAACAAATTTAATGAAGGTATTAATGCTTTTTTTTATGATTTCAGCGGTCGTCACTAAAGGAATTTGCCAAAATATTCCATTCCGATCGGAGACGATCCCGCAAACATCAACGAAGTGTAGTGTCAAAGCTCGTATTCAAATAAACGAGTTGAAACACTTAAAAAAAACACCCCCCCCCCCCCATATGAACATTTTTTCGTATTTAGACATTTAAGTAATTGTGCTTTCGGTTGTACGGAAGGCATTTCAATAAGTGCACTGTCGTGAATGACGTTCGAACTGTGAACCAGTCGAACCGGCGTTGGCTGCGGCTCCGAACCGAAGACTCTGATCGAAGGCCCGCCCGCCGAGTTCGACGACACGTAGTTTTTACGGACTGAAGTTGCAATAATAGAAATAATGATTATTTAAAAAAGATCCACGTTGATTGTGCATGATTGTAAAACGCGAAACTCCACACGAACAATTAAACATTTGTTTGCAAAAAGGAATTGAATAGCAGAAGAGCATATTTTAGTATTGATATCCCCCGATGCATTTATTTATTCCTTTAAATAATTATTTAATATCTTAAATTATGTGGAATTTTGCTTTTATTTATTTTGAAATTGGCGATTTCATCAATTTTTTTTTTTAAGCTTTGTCTTGCGTTGCAATACTATGTGTAAATAATATAGTGCATTGATAAAGACAAATTTTTCAAGCGTCTTGAAATTAAAGACAGTTGAGAATCTGCATCGAATGATTAAACAATGACATTTTTATATATTATTGTATGACGTATTCTTTTTAATGTGATATAATAGTGTGTTAATATTAAACTATTTTCTTTAAGTTAAAAAAAAGTATTTCTTAGAAACTTCCTTTGTTACGGTTATCGTAGTTGTTTAAGTTTATTATTAAAAAACATACAAAATAATGAATCTATTGTAAATTATATTGATTTTCCTCAAGTGAATGATCATTTTCTATAACTTCAAAGACACGTTCATTATAAAGTGTATCGCTTCAGAAGCAGGCATATCTCTGTTATCAAATACGTGACTTTTCAAATCAGATTGTATTTAAAATTCTATATTTGGCTTCGAAATTGTATTGCAAACGTGTTTTACCCACCTGATCGGTGTCTTTGTGTAAATAAAATTATATATATTATAATTATAGTATATTATTATACACTGTGATCAATTCGCATACATATATATACATATATATAGCGAGTTGCATGATAAATAATATTTTAGTATGATTGATTGTAAAACAGGTGACGATTGACGATGCCTGTTCAATGATAAAACTTACGCAGGCGTCGGTTCAATTCTCGCCTGCATTTTCAAAAATAAAAATTGAAGAGTACTTATATACATATATATATATATATATATATTAGAAATGAAATTTCAACAAAGTATACTTTTGTAAAATTTACAAGGAAAAAAAATAGCAAACGCATTGTAAATTATATAGGAAAAATTGTGAAGAAAAAAATGAAAAAAATAAAAGCAAACGAACAGTCAAACGACTGGACGCCGTTTAAATGTGAAAAATATATACATTTGTGATAAAAAAATTTAATAAACACTTTTCTTTTTAATAAACATTGATTTTTATTTCACAAAGCACGCACGAGACGACACAATCGACAACATTCAATGTGTAAATGCCATAGATATAGAATACCATAGATACGCCCTGACGCTCTAAGCCGATCACCCTGTTGGACTATGCACACACAAAAAAAAGTACAGATCATGCACACTCTCTCTCAGTAGCTAGTTAGCTTCTAAGTAGGAAGGTCGATTGACATTTTTCGAAAATGCCAACGTGTTCAGTGAAATTATGTTGCAATTACTCAAGAAAACATAAAAAGGCGGATGGCATCACATATCATAATTAAGAATTAATATATAATGTCTTCAATTATAGTAGTATTTTAACATATAATGAAATATCAGCGCGATGTATGTACTGATGGAACAGCGGTCGACAACCTGGGTGTCACTAAATGCACGCGTATATCTTGTTGGCACTGAAGGAAATTCAGAAATCGACATTAAGTTTAAAACTACAAACAATGAACTAAATATTAAAGTGTCAGCTTTAAAATTGATCCTTGTGGAAGTTACTAATGTTTAAATATTGTAATAGTTAATGATGGTTTTATTATAGTACCATACATTTGTAGTTTAATATAGTGTTTTTAGGTAAATATTTTTTTCTTAATATGGCTTTATTAGTTTGGTTTACGGACACGCAGAGTGTCCAATAAAATAAAACTTCAGTGCATGTACATATACATAAACTGGTTGCGTTTCTTCCTTTTTTTTACCACTTCCCCGCTAGTTAAACCCCCCCCCCCCAGAACCCCTCAGTAAGTGGCGACAAGATCTCCAACGAAATTTGTATGCAATGGCATATCTAGGTTATTCTACATCTATGGTAAAAGCGTAAGTTTGTTCAGCAATTATTATATACATACATATTTGATATGAAAAATAGTGTTGTGTATTTCACCTGCCTGCGGATTAAGTAATAAATTATAAAAATATGCAAAATACTACCGTAAAAGTTTTCCATTTGTGTTGACCTTTGATCTGTTCGACGTGTAGACACCGACTTTGCATACGCATGATCATGTGATTATGTTAATTTGCTATTTTCCTGTGTATCGCCGTCGACGCATTTGAATTTAAATCGATACAATAACTTTCTACAAACGCATAAACCAAATCGATAATAATCAGCGATTAATATTCCCTATCGAGGTACGTTTTCTTAAATGATAAATCACATTGTTATCTCGAAAGACGATTACAAAGATAGAGTATAAAAATAAAAATCATTTATTCACCTTAGAAATTCCCCATATAAAAATTATAAGCAAGAACTAAATTAAAATGCAACAACATTAGTACAACAAAACTTAAATAATTGAAAATAAAAACCACATCCATTAAGTTTATACATCAAATAACTGCTAAAAGTACAATCTTTAAATATCTAAATGTTCAGTCATTGGAGAAATTATTTGATGCTTAAAACACCGGATTGCTTGAGCAGAATCCTCGTCACCATGGCGACGGAGAGGACGCAAACCAAACCGGCCGGCATGAATTTGCCAGTATTGAAGTACCTATACGCATACAAGAATCCACATCAAAAATTAGATCAAATTTAATACTTGAATAAATATAATATGTATATGTACCGATAGCCCATCATACCACCGAGGACGGCACTCGTGCCGAGCGTCAAACTGTAGTTGGACGGGTCTTGAGAGGTTTGATAGGCACCATAACCTAAAATATACGTAACACAACTTGTGAACTCAATTCTAATCAATTCAAAAATATGTAACGGTAAGCTCACCCAAGACAGATCCGAAAAGTAAGCCGGCTCCCAAAGAAGGAATTGATCCTGTCGAATAAAAATAATGTATCAAATTAAAGAGAGGTTAGGAATGTTATTTTGGTACACAACAGTGTATGACGTAACCTTGAAGTTACACAATACATGTGTATATGTTTATTGTTTGTGCAAACCTGCTTTGGCATATCCGAGGATGCCTCCAGCGGCTACTGTGGCCGCGTACGCGTATCCGATGAGGTCCATGCCCATCTTGAACTCTTCAAAGTTGGAGAAGCCGATGAAATACGACGGAAGTGACGAAAGCGAAACAGATAGCAGCTGACAAAACACTGAAGACCGGCGCCGATGTGTGCTGTCAAAATATTTAGGACACAACACTGCAAACTATGACCAAAGCAATGTTTATACAATATTCAATTTTAGTTTTATTTGGGATTGTTAAAACAATATCCCGATTAAAGTTTACAATTTACATATACATATCATCTTTTTAAATGAGTGCATCATGATATAGTCGAATATTTTAAATAACGTAAACAAAAAAGTTTAAGCGATTATGTTCATAAATTATATGGTTCGGTGTTTATTCCACACAAAACTGCAAAAACGTAGCACAACTTGTACTATTACGAAACTAATCGATCACCTATTTCCCCCATCGAACTCGAGCTGTACAAATGACATCATCGCGTCCTGTTCAAACATGTAAAGTCAATCTTGGCCGAAGTACTTTCGTTCGAATTAGGGGAAAGACACCATAAACTCGCTCTAGATACGCAATCACGAGTACACGGAAACCCTCACGGAGCCAGCTAACTACGCCCGAACACAGCATACAAAGGAAGACCTCGACCCCGTAGGAATCTTCCAGAAAGTGATCTCACCAGCCAAGTTACGCGTTGCACAATCATCGGGTATATAAACCAGCGCATCTTCCCCAGATGCCAGTGCTTTAGAAGCTCGACCTGGTTCACTCCGTCGAAGCAACTACCTACTTCGCCGTAATTACCTACTTCGTTTTTATATATAAATTAGTTTTAATTTATGTACATACAAGTCATAATAGCTATTGTGATGCGGAGAATTTGCTCTTGATCTTGAAATATCTACATAGGGGGATGACCTCTTTTTAAATACCTCTGCGATTTCAATATATTTGAAAAAGATATTTTCAAACATGTAAACATGGATAAAAACGAATGGTATATATAATATTATATACTTTTTTTAGTTGATTAAATTCACTTGGTAACCTCACAAAGCCCCTCGACCCCATTTGGAAAATTTGGGGACCCGTGTTCTAATCTAAGGTTGTTTATTCGTTTTTGATTGAGGCGACTTGGAAACAATTATACAAGTCAATGAATTCATAATAAGACAATAACAGGATTTAAGTACATTCATATTTACAAAATATAAATGATTTTCTAAAAAAAACTACGTTTTCTTTTTTATTGTTGCGTAGGGGTGGGTGGAGGATCCAAGTAAAAGGCCAAAGTCGTTTCACAGCATTTATTGATGATTAAGGAGATACACGCACTGGCAGAATTGACAGAATGTCTTGATATCACCTAAGTACCGCCTTTATAACGGGTCGGTCGCTCAAGGCATCTTCAACGTCCGGTTACTCCCATATTGTTTAGGCATGTACCCGGATATGTATTCCCACGATACCCAGTACCACGGTATCGGTCAATTCTGCGAAGGGACCAATCGCGGCCACTTCGGTGGCCATTGTTTAGCTTACATGCACTTTGAGTCTAGAGATAGTCCTTGAAACCAATTGTAACGGTCACACAGTCACTGCGATGTTACTCGGCCTAATCCGAGTGTACGTAACAATATTAAAAAACTTTATTTCATTTAGGATAGCCATTATAGGGGATGAACGAATGAGACGACTGGCATGTTAATGCACGTGTTTTATTTATGACAGCTGAAGGCAGAGTGAGGTAGCTAACTCCGAACCCAATCGAGTTGGTCCCCACTCGCAGGAAGGTGACCAAACTCGACCATGTCGTATAGCGAGCCGCCACACCATCAGAATCTAATCAGCTTCTAATTAGAATGTTATCGTATTTATTTTTATTATAAATAAGAAACACATATTTTATGATGCGAGGTCAAGTCCCAAATGAGAGTTTTTTTCTGGTACAATCATTTATTGAAGATGAAATTTAAATTTAATACATTGGGGTTGAACGAAAAATGCGAGTGAGTGTGAAATATGAGCGATTAATTTATTTATGAAGAAACGCCAAAATCCAATGCGTGGTGCGAATATCAACTGTTTTGGCCAAACACAGAGCGGGACTGTCGCATGTTCGAGCGTCAGTTGGCAATCAGCCGTGAAGCCGGTGGTTGTGATTGCGATTATTTATGCCTGAATTGTTTTTTTTTTTATTTATATTTTGACAGTTTCAGCAATTTCAGTATTTGCAAATTTGTGATTAGCAAAATATCCAACTGAACTCACTCTTCACCAGGTAGAATCCACGTGTAGAAGGTTCGTCTCTAACCTAACCATTATTACCTCAAATTTATCGCGTCATACTGACGCAATCGCACTCATGGCTATAACTTGTATTCATAAATACTTTTGACTGTCATTATCTGTTATTTCAATTACTTAAATGAACGATTATTATATGTAAATAAAAGAAGTCCTTGAGATAATTATTTATCCATTCAAATATGTATACATATGTATGAACTACCTATGTATTTTTTATATGAATATATGTAAGATTATGTTGTATATTTAAAATTTGATGATAAAATGCTTTTTAATTTTTTCAGAAACATGTTTTCTCAAAAGAAGATCGTCATTAATACCGGCAATGTCTTAAACATCATCGATATCAACAAGAAAGTCGGCCAAAATGTTACTGAAGAGGTTTACTATTGTTATTTTACAATTTGTAACGTTCCAATTTATGTATCTGCTATAATTTGAATGACATAATTTTTCAGCTAACCGAAAGTCTACAGATCACTTTGGACGAATGGAAGAAAAGCGTCAAAACGGTCGATGAAAAAGCAGAATCATTAAAAATATCCAGACTGAACGACGATTCTCAAACTAAACTCGCCGAAGAAGACCGTAAAAACTTGAAAATCGGCGTTAAGATATTCGTACAGGATCACAGCGCCGAATCTTTAGAAGAATGTTTAGAAAATGGTTAAAAATCAATATGACTTGCAATTATAAATAACTGAGTCACGCTTACGTACAGCTCGTTTAATAAATTTATAATGATTTATCGTTTCAGTATTCAAAACACTCGGAATCAACACAATCGATAATGTGATCGTAGCTTATAGTCCGTTGAGCATTGCCATACCAAACGGCAAAGGTAATATGAAAATTATATATTATTCCTTCATAGATTTGTCCGATGATTAACACCTGATGAACATTTCAGAAGAAGGCTCGGACAGTTCCGATGCGGACTCTTCAAAGTGCGATAGAATCCTCCCTGGCTTACTTCAACTATGGAGAGTACTTGAAAGTTATGTTAAAAAAGGTAAAAACATTATGGATGTACGACGTGCTAGCAACTTATCACGCTTGCATAAGAGTCTGCTATCTAATCTATACGATTTGTTTACTTCGGCTTGTAATAATTACAGAACGTATACTACAAGTAGGCGTATCAGACATTGAAGAGTCTTGCTTCAAAAGATTGTATGCCGAGTGTGAGATTCGACCTTCCATCGTCCAGATCAACCTGGCATCCTGCTGTGTAGTACCTCCTGGTCTTCAAGCCTTCTGCAAAGATCACGATGTGCAATTATTAACGCACAGTGATCCGCAAGGTGACGGCTCGTCTCCGCACATACATACATATACTGTCTTCCGTTTGTCATATGCTAATGTTTGTTTTGATTTTAGAAATTATATCCAAGGAAGCTTTGGATACTGTCGTCTCAAATGGGGTGAAAGCCATTCAGTGGTGTTTGCGATATCAAGTTCATATCAAATGCCGAGGAGTGCTCGCCCTCAAAGGGTATATGCTCAGTGCGACGTTGCAATGAATCGTTCAATGTTATTACATAATATATATGTACATGTATTATTATATTTAATAAATCTATATCTAAATATAACGAATGAAAAAAATCCAATGTTAAATCAACGATTTTTAAGTGATGTACTTTACAGTGATATATGTTTTTAGATAAATTTTAGGGGTTTTATTTTAACGAAATAAAATATTTGTCTTTTATTTTTGTATTATTCCGTGGATGAGTTTAAATTGTAGATGAATGAATAATGAAAGTCGTTGCAAATTAAACTAGTGAGGCTTCAAGACCAATATTGTACTTGTACGAGTCTTTGCTTTGTATAATACATAGAAGTTATCAATACATTTAATTCCTGCTTCATGTTGTATTTTTATTAAATTAAAATTAGGATTTATATATTATTTATATGTAAATGAATGGTGCCTTTATGTGATTTATTCATTATTATTAATTAATATGAAGTTACCTAATTTATTATAAAAATAAGGTCAAAAATTGCCGATGTTGTATTTTATTTTTATACATTGAACACACTGGTTACAATCTCAAAATATAAAATTTGATTTGAAACATTTATAAGTATGCAATTATGTATTTTTTTTCATTTTATACAAATGACGCATTAAATTCTGAAATATATCGATTTTTTTTTTTGTATTTGATTCTGATTGAAATTGATTTTGTTGTCATCGTTTTGAGGATGTTGCTCGCTTGCATAGTAAGTGATGAGGGATATTTTAATTACATCCTATGTCGTCGTGTAATACTCCGTGAAAGGTGTGCGACGAATCGGAGACGGCACGACTGTTCCGGCGCCCGTTTTATTTTACTTTTAATTTCGGCCATTCCTCGAGGTCCGCGGAGACAATGGTGACCGACTGGTGTCAAACTCGACTGCCCACCGTTGCTCCGTTTTAATTTCCTCGCGTTTCGCTTCAAAGATTACGCTAATTCGTTGTGCGAGTCGATGCAGAGCCTCAAAACTGAAGGGTCGCAGAAAATAAACCCTTTAAATTGTATTCACGAAGTTTATAATCTGATATATAATTTCGAAAGAGACTTTGTAAGGTTTGGTTAGGAGTTTCAAAAATAAATCAAACTTTCTATGAATGCTTGAATATTATTTCTTTGTCGATTCAAATAAATTTAATAAAAAAACAAATGAATGTTTACTATTAGATTGTTTAAGCTGTTTATTTTTATTTTATTTTATTTTTATTTTTATTTTACATATATACCAGGAAGGCCTAACAGGTAAATCCCAATGCGCCTTCCTGGCCAATTACAAATACAAATACAGCATTTTTATTATAAGTCGTTGAATTGCGAGACACTGAAAAAACTCGCAAATTAACGAGACATCTATGAATTGTACATAAATTTTTATTGTACATCAATCAAATTTTTCAAATAGTGGTGACATAGTAGGTAGGAAGGATTTTTAGCCAATTTTTTTTTCCGGGAACCGTTTCAACAATGAAATCAGAGAAAATTGGCAAACTCTGATAGGAAACGATCAACCTGGAGTCACAAATCCAGGTCTGACCAACAGCATACTCTGAAAAATTCATTTTCATTCAGGGATAGAACCCGGCACCTTCTTGACGGTAAGCAGAAGCTTAACGTCCGAGCTATGCTGCTGGCTATATTACAAATACCGAGCGAAGCCGGGTAGAAATACTATTGTATTATAAAATCTTTTAAGCGTTTTGTAATTATATTGTTCGTGAAATATTTGCTGAACAGAAATCTTATAGCATTACTGAAAGCGTTTTTGTTTGAATTTATAAGAAAATTTGTTCTTTTGTTTCTTTTTTTTTTCATTGTTGATTTTTTTATTAGAAGATTCATTAATTTGTAGAAATCAGCCCCTTAAATTAATTAAAATATTTCTCAACATACAATTGGACAACAGGTCAAGTATGAATAGTATGCATAGATTTAATAACTTTTTTTTTATTCTATTAATGCTTCGTAAGTCTACTTTTTTTCTTTACGTTTCAATTAAGAGGACTTTTTTGTATCTCTTACCTCTTATCCGATCGTTTTTTTTTTTAGTTCTTTCGGATATTTTAATTTTCTTCCTTTTTATCATTTTTACATACCTCCTTTACGTTTCACTTACGATTACAATTCAGGAAAAAGTTTGCCTCTTATCCGATCGTTTCCATACTTTGCCATATTGCTCATTTTGGTCATCAATGTAAGTAAATATGTAGATCCTCCGCCATTGCGATAGAGATAAAATATCGTTTGGTAGTCATTAATTTTATACATAGATGGCGGTAGTAATTTATTCTATTAATGCTTCGTAAGTCTACTTAGTTTGAACTGTATATTTATTTTATGTATATAAATAGGCTGGTAGCATTTGTTTACTTTATAGAGGCTAATCACGTGACTTTTATAAACTAGCCAAAATGAGATTTTTCAAAATCGATAGCCAATTCATCTGAAATCTCAGTTAAATATTAATTAACTTCTGGAACAAAACAAACTACTAGATTCTTTCTAAACTGTTGTCGCACTTTTGTTCCTAAAAGCAGGGGCCGATGGAAAGTTGGAAAGTCAATTAAGTATGAACAAAAATAAATTTATTTTGTCTGCATTTTAGCTACGATACATTAGAATCCGCCCTCTATTTCGCAATGCACCTGTGGCAAGCTGCACACGCTGGGAAATATTCTCCTTTGACATTTTAATTCTGTACATTATGATCACAATAAGTTATAGCGAAAAGCCGTATAAAGAGAGGTATAGACGGTGTGAGTGTATGTATTTACATTAACTTGTTAATATTTAAATTCAAGAGAACCGAAAACCGGAACTGAACCGATATTTATTTATTTTATTTATTTATTTATTTAATATACAAGTATACCACAGTGTCTTTACAGGTCACCCCAATATGATACTGTAGCCAGACATATTACTATAGACAGAATATTTCCGTACGCTGCCCAACTGTCCGAAATTATATGCGAACCAGGCAGTATATGTCGGAGTATTTCATCAGGTAAAAGTCGAGTTAATTCAGGGCACGGCAATACTATTGACATCGCAAAGAGTAACCAATCACAGGAAGGAGTGGGTCGACCGAGCCTCGCTCCCGAGCCTAGAGGGTCCGCCCTGTCGAGAATTCAGACTTTTACCATAATTACTATTGTTTTTTATGATAATGTATAAATGTATTTTTGTCTGTGTATATGTTACACCGAATCCGTGAAATTGTCTATTACACGCATTCGGCAAGAGAATGCGTGAAAAATGCAAGCACGTTGCCCAGTTCACGGATTCGGCAAATTCTTTGGCGAATGCGTGTATTCGGCATGAATTTGTCTGCTTAAAGCGTGGAGTCGGCAAATAGACAGCAGCGCTCTGGTGTTTGTTTCAGAACTGGACAGCGTGGACAAGTGTCAAAGTGACAGCTGAGTTTTGGTGCCATCTTATCGATTCCCGATAAATCATCACCAGCGATATCGTTGCTCTTCAGATCATGTACGGGCACTACGGAATCATCACTCCGTCCCCAAAATTGTGAATTGGGCTTCTGAATCTCTCACATTCAGAACACCAATTCGTGAGGCTTTTTTCGCTTTAAACGCCTCTGCTGGTGAGTTGTGTCCAATAGCTGCCACGCTTCTATGTTAGGGTGACGGTGCAGTCTCAACTCGTGCCTCCCGGCGCATTCTCGGATGACTTCTTTTACTTTTTTGATTTTAAGGTCCTTGTGGATCTCTTCATTTGTGACGAAGCGATATGCATCGGTGATAATCCTCAAAAACTGGTTTTGACATCTTTGCATTTTTTCGATATTGGATGGCTTACTGCATCCCCACAGTTGTATGCCATATGTCCATATTGGCTTCACGATTGCCTGGTATATCAGTTTTTTGCATTGTAGGTCTAATTTGGAGTGTCTTCCTATTAGCCAATGCATTTCTCTTTGTTTAATTCGAATCTGTTATATATTTTTTTTAATGTGATGCCTCCACGTAAGCCTTGAGTCAAGATGCAGTCCTAAATATTTAGCTGACAAAGCTTGTGGAACTTGGATTCCGTTTATGAAAGTCTGAATGAGGATGTTTAATTTACATATTATTATGTATAATATGACTACATACATATGTTTCGATCATCTCATATAACTTATATATAAATTAATGCATATTTTATATGTAGTAAAATTTGTAGGGCTGTTAAGTTAAAATGTTAAATAACTCGTTTGCCACTTCTAATAGACAATTTCACGGATTCGGTGTAACATATATACAAATGTTTATATTTATTTTTCTTTCTCTTTTTTCTTTTATAAGTCATTCCCTTCTTTGTTGTTTTTTTATAATTTGTAATTATTATTATTATTAGTTGTTTGTGTTATATGTATATATATATATTTTGTTTTTGTTATGTCTAATTTCTTTAGTTATTATTTTGTTTCTTTTCTTTTATCTTATATTTTTGACCATTGTGGCGCATTAGGAATTCCTGTAATGCTACAAACTTTAAATAAATAAATAAATTATTGAAGAGACGAATTGAAGAGACCTGAGTGTCCGGAGATGGGTCACCCCTCGTCAACGTTGTCACCTGTGGTCGCACACCGCACCTGTGCGCACCTCCACTTCCGGTAGGCCGCGCCTTGAACCTGCAGGGTCATAACTTCGACACAAAACAAAACGACCATCCACCCATCTATGTAACAAACAAAGCAGCAGCAGCAGCAGCAGCAGCATCAGAGTCCGCGATGGGTGCCCCCCAGGATGGGTGTTCGCCAGATTTGGGTCGTGTGGACTTTCACCTGCCGTCGAGGTTTCGCCCGTTAAAAATTAGTGTGGGACCGTGAAAGTCCACCGTCGAAATCCGAAGACAATGACTTCATCCACGTGACGGATAATGATCTCTGACCGTCGAATTAACGCGGCAAAATAACGCGCCGTTCGTTTGATGAATTGCTCGAGATTCCCACGGCAGATACACGCGAGAGGTCGAACCGCTCGATTTCACTCATGGCTGCAGTGCATATCTTCTACATGGTGTTCAATTTTGAATTTCAGTATGCGTGTGTGAGCTGTGGCGTTGGCTATTGAGGCGTTAAGAATGGGGGAAGTGTGTTGATAAAAAATATGTTTCAGGTTGGGGTGTTGAACTTTGAAGCTTTTACCGGTGTTGAAGGGATTGAGTGCTTGTTTTAAGTGCGTTTTTAGGGTAGTTGCTTATCCGTGACATGAGTTTTACTGCCGCGGAATGGGTATATGTATGTATGTATGTATGTGCTACTAGTTGTTTCTTGATACCTATGTACTTATCTTTAGGAGAATATTCGAGCAAGATTTGTTGACAAGTATCAAAATTTTCTTAAAGGTAATTAATATATTTATTTTATTTTTTATTTCTACATACATACTTTTTTCCGGTCTCCGTGACGAGACAGAATGCTAAATTACAGAAAACGCAAATATCGGACGGCAAAGATCGAAAGTTGAAAGGTCTTAAGTCGAAAGATCAAAAAAAAATTGGTGCATGGTAAACGGTACATACATACTGACTTAATTTGCGCGAGCAGGATACAACAGGAACAAGTGGAACAGGCTTTTCCTCCCGTATTAATGTGCGCGCGCAGAATACGGGAGGAAAAGCATGTGATCTTTGCCTTCCGATATTTGCATTTTCTGTCATTTAACATTCTGTCTCGTCACGTAGACCCACTTCTTTCATGCAGATATACAAATTTATTTTTTTTACTTATGTATATACCAGGATGGCCTTACAGTTAAACACCAATGCGCATTCCTGGCCAATTACAAACAATGCAGCATTTTTTATTACAAGTCGTTGAATTATGGAGACACTGAAAAACAAATTAACGAGACATCTATGAATTGTACATACATTTGTATTGTACAGTAATCAATTAATCATACTCAAAATAGTGGTTACATAGTAGGTAGGAAGGCTTTTTAGCCAATTTTAATCGGGAACCGTTTCAACAATGAAATCAGAAAAATTGGCAAACTCTGATAGGAAACGATATACCTGGAGTCACAAATATCCAAGTCTGACCAGCAGCACTACAGATGAAAAATTCTTTTCAATCGAGGTCAGTTCATAGAATCGAACCCGGGGCCTCTCGGTGTTAAGCAGAAGCTTTGCGATCAAGCTATGCTGCTGGCTACCATACCAAATATACCAGGAAGGCCTAACAGGTAAACCCCAATGCGCCTTCCTGGTCAATTACAAACAATGCAGCATTTTTATTACACAAGTCGCTGAATTACGAGACACTGAATAACTCGCAAATTAACGAGATATCTATGAATTTGAACATAATTTTTTATTGTGTATTTTATTGAAATTATATTTCAAGTGAAAATATACATATTTTCACTGACGTTTCAATGAAATCATAACCAGTTACATTTTCAGGATTGATTTTATTAATTTAAGATTATATTGTTAGGGTTGGCATTATTTAAGGGTTAGGATAGGTTAAGTTAAGTAAGGGTTGGCCCTATTCATTTGAGATTGGGTAGTTAGGGTTAAATTTATACATTTAAACGTTTTAAATTCATTGTTTGATACATTTTCACTACTTGAATTTGTGTAAATATATTTTCACTTGAAATATGCTTTCACTGTAACATATACATATAATCATATAGTGGTGACATAGTAGGTATTTACATTATTCCACACTATTCCAATCGTTTTTTCTATTTTCGCCACCCTCTCGCTATGTCAGATTTTAATTGTTTAAACGCCTATAACTTTTTCTTTTTTCACTCTATATTTTATTGAGTTTGCGGTTCCGTTTTACGAACTCAAAATTCGTGTTTCATATTTTGAAATATTTACATTAATAAAATTTTAATATGAAATACGAAAGTTGTTGATATTATTAATTTATTTTTGGAATACGTATATATTTTATATTAATGGAAATTTATATTTTTTAAACGATAACAGTAATTGTCAACGTCATATTATGGCCAGCAAAACTTACAGTAATATTGTTAAAGACCTTGCACTGAATTATAGTGTAATAATATTATGTATATCTATGTATGTAGTTAATTAAAAAAAATAAAGAAATTATTTTACGTCCTTACAATGTTACAACACGTTGCACGAATGCGACAGTATGCTCAACATTGGATCGACTATAGCCACCCTTTAGTAATCAGTAGAGATCGGACCGGAAGCGTGCCGTTCATTATAAATTGTTGCTGTGCTTTGTTCAATTTTATGAAGAACCTTTTTTTTGCACTCTAGCTTTGTAAATATACCCAAAACGCCCCGATTCCTGGAAAAAGCACGCTTCCTATCCGCCCTTTAGTAATCAGTAACATTTGAAATCGAACACCTTAGGTAAAACTTTTGATTGTAAGATGATGATAACATCTAACAGTCTTTTAGGATCACAAATCGATACTTCAATGATGCTATTGGATTAAAAATAGTCCAAAATTACACCAACCAGTTTATAAAAATTTATTAACATGCTAATAATGGTGCTTACGGACTAAACCAACGACGATTTTGGGCCAACCTTTTAACCAGCAGTAGCGTACAAAATATCGAAATAAAAATTAAATTTTAAAATTGAAATTAAATATCAAAATCAAGCTAAAGAGCGAGATTGAGCTAAAATTAGATCATCGTTGATGTTTTGAATTACAACAATGTTTTGAATTACGACGATACCGCATTTAAAACCAGAGAAATATTATAATTTCTCTGCGTACGAGCGAAAAAAAATATTGTTAAAGTCGTCACGAAGATGTTACTGTATTTCCACTTGGATGATCGATAAAAAAAAAACAATTCATAAAAAAACGCGGTGTCGTATGTCGGTGATTTGTCAAAGGGTTTTTTTTCTTTCGTCGAAATAAAATTAATAATCACACATTATCCGATAAATTTTACCTCTGAAATGATTTAATTACTTGATTTATTTCGACGAGAGAAACAATTGAAGAATAAAAAAATCCGTTTGATGTGACCGACAACACCCCGGGTTAGCAAAAATCGTTGGATCACCTATACTAATACATGATATATTCTCAGTAACTGCGCATTACGGGGAGGTAAAAATAATAATTCTTTGATTTTTTTTCGGTCTTAGTGCGTATCTTCGTAAGTCAAAACATCTTCGACAAACAAAAGTCGAGGATTACCTGTATGTGATTGTTGATGATCTAATTTTAGGTTAATCTCGAAAATTTATTTAAATTGTGCATGTTCTGTTTTAACTTCAATATTTAATTTTAATTTTAATATTTGGATTATAATTTTATTTTGATACTTGAATTTAATTTTAATATAATAATAATAGTTTTAATTTTGATATTTAATTTCAATTTTTAAATTTAATTTTTATTTCGATATTTTGTACGCTACTGGTTTTAAAAGTTGGCCTGTGGGCCGTTCGTTGGCTTGGTGCGTACGCACCATAAGACACTCGTCTTCCACAAAAACAACTGAAATCCCGTTGAATGGAATATAATACACTCGAGATTAAATTTAACCGGTGTGCATTGGTCGTGTTTGATCGCGTTTCGACCCGCGCCGACATGACATGGGTGTAGTGACCTCGAGCAATCGACCGTTCTCCGATGGCGCGCTTTTCGGTCAAATTAAAATCAAAATATGGCGAACAATCGCCGCAGATTCTCACGCAGCGCGCGCTAACTGTAATTTATGTGATTTTAATGGGGGATTTGCCCCCACCCCTGCTCATTTTAAAACAATCGCCGCTCTGTTGGGGACCCTGCCCCAATTGAGAAACTCGAAATTTGAACCGTTTTTGTGTAAGATAACTGCACAAAATAAAAACATTCATAGCTTACCGACTGAAACTTATTAAATACATTTTATTTTCGGTTCTCAACTGTATGTATTCACTGGTGTTGTGACCATAGATCTAGAATAGACTAGATATGGCATTACATACAAATTTCGTTGGAGATCTTGTCGCCACTAACTGAGGGGTGCGGGGGGTTTAACTAGCGGGGGGAAGTTGGAGAAAAAAAGGTTTTTTTCCCTACGACGCAGCGGTCGGCGTTTTTTTCACTTTCCCCCGCTAGTTAAACCCCCCGCACCCCTCAGTTAGTGACGAAAAGATGAAAAGATCTCCGCATATCTATCGACAAGATCTCCGCAATCGACCTTTCCTACATAGAAGCTACTAACCTACTGAGAGAAAAGTGTGCATGCGCCATGTATTTTGCATGCGCCAAAAGGGAGACCAGTATAAACCGTGAGGGCGGATCTATGTATTATACATCTATGGTTGTGACCGCTGAAATATCATGCACCACACTGTGGCGTGAAGCATTTTTAATTGTTCTTAATTAAATTATTGGATATTTGTGATTCCAGGTCGATCGTTTCCTATCAGAGTTTGCCAATTTTTATTCTGATTTCATTGTTGAAACGGTTCCTGATTAAAATTGGCCGAAAAACCTTCCTACCTACTATGTCATCACTATTTGAGTATGATTAATGTACAATAAATAAGTTTGTGTACAATTCATAGATGTCTCGTTAATTTGCGAGTTTTCAGTGTCTCGTAATTCAACGACTTGTGTAATAAAATGATGTATTGTTTGTAATTGGCCAGGAAGGCGCATTGGGGTTTACCTGTAAGGCCTTCCTGGTATATACATATGTAAAAAATAAATAAACTCATTACTGTTGGAATTTAAGTCAGTAATCACCATCGACTCCGCAAGTGACAGTTAGTCATCACCATCGACTCCGAGAGTGACAGTCATCACCACCAAGACTCCGAGAGTGGTAGTCATCACTAAAGAGCGGACCTAGAGCGCGCTGTTCATTGTTCACATGTTGTAAATGCTTTGTAAAAAAGGTTTGGCAAACCTTTAACAATGCATTTACAACATTTGAACAATAAACGGCCCCCTCAGGGTCCGGCCTTTAGTCATCACCATCAAGACTCCGAGAATGGTAGTCGATACAATCGAGACTCCAAGAGTAGCAGTCAACACATTAGCAGCAGAACAAAGTTAAATAGTGAAGCAAAACAGTTATACGTATCTCATTTAAATTCTCCGTTCCATAATTAAATTCTACCAATAATATAGTAAATGTAACGCTTTAACAATAATGTAGCATATGTTAAAAGGAGCCGCCTTCATAATTGGTATTCGAGGATTATCTCCATGCTTAAGTGCTATCGGCTAACAATGGAGACCCCCCGAATGGACTTAGTGGTCGGTAACAGCACCCTGCTACTTCCCACTAGAGTTCTCATAACTTACAACGCGAAAGCGTGGGACTGCATGTTGAGACCTTGGCACTGCATATCTAGTACGTGACTATAACAATAGATAAACAAACGCGTCGAGGAAGATGCAGTGAGCGATCTGCCCTTTAAAAGCAGGTACTTAGGCCATATGAAGGCATTCTGGACGGAGCACTGGCAGTGCGTGGATCTCCTTAATCACCCAATAAATGCTGTGAAGCGACTTTGGGATTTTATTTGGATCCTCCACCCACCCCTACGCAACACTACCAATGAAAAGTTTACTCCTCATGGTTACAGTTTGGACCTATAGCAATTTTCCTCATTGCAAAGCCTATAAGTTTATTTGGATCCTCTACCCACCCCTACGCAAAAATACTATTGGAAAATATAAAATGGCATACAAGAGCAGTTTCATTTCATTGATTATCTCATATCTTGATTTTAATAAACTAGAAATATAAACGAAATAAAAATACCATTATCATAGTAGTTTTGGGTAACCGGCTAAATAGTAGAGCGCGGATAGAGACCGTGCTTTTTCCAGAAATCGGGGCGGTTTGGCTCTATTTACAAAGTAAAGTGCTTTTCCATAGTGCAAAGGATGCACCCTACAAACAAGGATCATGTTATATAAGGTGTTGATTATGATGACCTCTCATACATATGTATGCGTTTAATGACACGCAGATAACTGTACAGTGCAATAAGACAATGCTTCGGTTCCCGTGATTAAATTCTTCGTCCTTGACTTTGGACGAGGGGATTCATACATACATACATAGGGGAGAGTGGGGTGCGTTGCAACGTTGCTTGCCGAGCAATACATACTTCCGGTTCTCACGGCTTCATCGCACCTCATTTCGAATTCATTAACTAACCGTAATGACGAACAGCTAGAGCGAGCAGATTTATGGCGAACGAACTCGCACAACTGGATGCCCGTGATATAAATCTCAATTAAATGCTGTAATTATAATTGCACTGGCGGAGAGCGTCAGTGCAAAAAAGGTATAAAATCTATATAAAAAAAGTTGGTGTTGTTACGTGGAAATTAAGCTATAATTATTATTACCGTAGAAATTGTATCGAGTTAAATAAAGCTGGTGTCTGAAGAAATTTTCGTGTTATTTTTTTAGTACAAATTTATATAGATATAAAGATGGATTTACATACATATATCGGAGAAGGAATAATTTGAAATCTTTTATCTTTGAACTTCTGCTTTTGAAGTTTGGTTTAAATGCAGCTTTTTTGCAGTGGCGTAGTCTCTACCAACTTACCCAACTTTGGTTAATTCATAATACATATTAAAGCGTTTAGTTTATTGCTAACTAGTGTAGTGCTCGTTGAAATTTCAACGGGTTGTTTCGGAAACAAATTGATTTTGATTTTTAAATGCTTTTTATTATTACTAAATTATGTTCACAATCTTTCTTATATCTTTTTTAATAGCTACTGATCTACTGATCATTTTCTATTTTACAATTTTAATTTATTTTGTTAGTAATCATAGTATTATATTATTCTAATGTTAATGTACAGCATAATAGGAAACCTATATACACGATTTAAAATAAAGTTACAATACGTATAATAATAATTAATCGGATTCGGAACTGAAACAGAAATAGAGTTTTGGGAATCGGAACTGACCAAAATTTGGGAATCGGAATTGAAGTAGGAATCGGAAACCAGAACTAAAACAGGAGTCGAAAATAGAAATTGAAGCAGAAATCGGGAAACTAAAAAAATTAATCCGGGTCCGGAACTGATAAAGGAATTGGGATCCAGAACTGAAACAATGAAACAGGAATTCCTGTTTCAGTTCTGCATCCGGATCCGGAACTGAAAAAGGAACCCGGAACTGAAACAGAATAAAAAATCCGGAACAGGATATGAAAAAAGAATCCGGTTCCGGAACTGAAAAAGGAATAGGGATCAGGAACTGAATAAAAAATCCGAAACAGGATATGAAAAAGGAATCCGGTTCCGGAACTGAAAAAGGAATAGGGATCAGGAACTGAAAAAGGAATAGGGATCCAGCACTGAAACACGAATCCGGATCCGGAACTCAAAAAGGAATCGATATCGTCGTCATAGAAAATTATTTTTTTTCGATAACGTCACGGATTCTACCACCCAAACCTTACAGAGTCTCTTTCAAAATTATATATTAGATTAATGCTCTTGGAAGTCCATAAAACATCCGCCACCTATGCTGCATGCTCTGATTCACCTTTTTCGCCAACAGGGAATTTTTTTAGGGTAATTATTTAGGTTAAATTATTATCGTATTTTTAAACATTATGTCACAGAAGGGTTGCCCAATTTTATCTGATCATTGTTGAAACGGTTCCTCAAAATTGGCAAAAAATCATCTTTCCTGTTGTCACAAATCTTCTGTATTGTTATGTACAAAATCTAAATCCATAGATGGCTCAATGGATTAATTATTTAATTAATTAATTGTTATTTCGTGTTCTTCAGCTTCTGGAAATACAGTGATTTATGTAATAATAAAATGCTGCGTTGTTTATAATTAATTGTCCAGAAAGGCATATTGAGGTCTTCCTTCTATTTAAAATAAATAAATTTGATAGCAACCGCTTATTTTCAATGTATGATAAACAGCCGCCGATACCTATTACCAATTAGTTTGTCGCTGTGATAAATTTCCCAACTGAGTTGCCAACAGTTACCACCCGCTATTTCAAGACGCAATCTTACAATTTTGATCTTCTTTTGAGTTCGGTATAAATGCAACTTTTATGTAGCTTAAAGACGAAGTAATCTGTCGGGCAATTTTAATGTCGTAAAGATGGTTACCCGGGATATTTTCATCGAAGTTTACGATTTTACCACGTAAAATTACTCGTATTTAACTCTAGGCAATAAAGCTCAGCATTTGATCTATTGTTTGTTAATAATTTAAACTATTGAAAGATTTGCTAGTGGAAACCTTTCAAGAATTTTCCTTTATGTTACAAACTAAATAAATGGCTGACCGATCATAAGGCGATTGATTTCCGAACATTTTCCTTTATAGAGAGCATTTTTTTGGTAATTTATCTCATAATAACACCTACCTTACTTGTATATCATCACCCGCACTATATTTACACAATTTATATAATAAAACGTGTTAAAACGCAAATTATTATACATAATATGTATGTAGGTATATATTACATATATACCATATTAGCTGTATTACCCGGCTTCGCTCGGTATTTGTAAAATAAACTGATTAAACATGACTAATCTAATAGTAAACATTTTATTAAATTTATTTGAATAGTTTTATTTTATATAAATTTATTTTAATATTCATTTGTTTTTTTTTATTAAATTGACTGTCACAAACAAACATATTTTATATAGTAAGTCTCTTATAAAAAATTATATGTACACCCCCGACGTCTGCGTCCCCTAGGGCTCCGCCCTAGTTGCCCCCCTGAGCATTTTCCGTCTAGGGCTACGCCCCCTGCGCCCCCCTGACCATTTGCCGTCTAGGGCTATGCCCCCTGCGCCCCCCTGAACCTTTGCCGTCTAGGGCTACGCTTTCTACGCCCTCTACGCCCCCCTGTGCATTTTCCATCTAGGGCTACGCCCCCTGCGTCCCTCTGAATCTTTGCCGTCTAGAGCTACGCCCCCTGCGCCTCCTTGAACCTTTGCAATCTAAGGCTACGCCCCCTGCGCCCCCCTGAGCATTTGCCTTCTAAAGCTACGCCCCCTTCATCTCCCTGAGCATTTTCCGTCTAGGGCTACGCCCCCTGCGCCCCCCGAAACCTTTGCCGTCTAGGGCTAAGCCCTCTGCGCCCCCCTGATCATTTGCCGTCTAGGCAAATCAGCGCCTAATCGAATCAGCGCCAAAATCGAATCGGCGCCTATGAATTGAAAAAAATATAAATTGAATCATTTGTTCGATGACGTCACGTATCTACGAACGAACGAAGGATATATACATACATACATATATACATATATATATACAAAGTCTCTTTCCAAATTATATATTAGATTCGAAAATTTGCTGTAGGAGATATTTTTCAATAAGGGATTTATATCAGGGTTTGAAATAGAAAAAGCAATCAATCAGAATGTTTTAATATTAAACAATTCTACTTTGGCGTGAGTCTTCATAGTTTTCCGAATTAGTTTGTGCAAGCTTGACGCACTTTGTCGCGGCTTTTCCGTTGCTAAAAATTGGGTCGAATTTTCACACTTTTTTCTTGTCTTTTTTATGATATTATTGTGTTTCGACATCGTGGCGATTATATCCGCTAACCTTTTCTTGCACCACGACGACTTTATAAAAAAAAGGTGCCGTTACCAAATTAAATTATGGTGAAATTTCGAAACGCGGCGACCATTGTGTCGATTTTGGTATTTTAATCTAGGATTTTCAAGATTGTACCATTCAAACTTGTATGAAACATATCCACATACATAATATGAACGTCAAAGATTTATTATACATATTTAATTATTTATTATTTATAATAATAATACCAATAAAATGACAGGTTGCCTCAAAGCGTCACACTAGTTTTACAAATCAAAAGAAAGAAAATAACAAAATAAAAACAATAAAAATTCCAATCATTCATCTCATTCAAATAGTCTCGTGCTGAATCTTAATAACCTAACCAGCTCATCAACATTACAATTGAACAGGTCCAAATGCTCATCAATCACATTAAGGAACCGGATAGCCTTTACAAGAGACGAGTTATTGAAAGCAGACGTTTTCGCAGGAATAGGTTGGAAAAGAAAATTACGACGCAAAGCTCTTCCGCATTCAGGCGCCGAAAATTTAAATTCAAATAAAATCGAAGGGTTGTCAATTTTTCCCTTTAATACTCCAAAGAAATATTTGGAAATGGTAATAATTCTTCCCGAAGATAGTGAGTCAAAGCCTAGCATACCTTGTAAAAAGGCAGTGGGAAATAAGTAAGGGTAATATTTCCTCATATAAAGTCATCTAAGAACTTTTTTTTGGACTCTTTCTATCAACAGATAGAATTTATATCGAGTATGTATATCAAAGTTGAGCAAATTTTAATCTTGTTCGATATTTGATAGGAAAGTGCAATTAAGCCGACTTGCGTGTGAGCCGAATACTCCAAAGAAATATTTTGAAATGGAAATAATTCTTCTCGAAAATAGTGAGCAAAGCCTAGCATACCTTATAAAAAGGCAGTGGGAAATAAATAGGGGTAACATTTATATTTCTTCATATAAAAGCATCTAAGAAATTCGTTTTGAACTCTTTCTATCAAGAGAGAGAATTTAATTTCAGTGGGACTCCAAATTACAGACCCAAACTCTAATATACTCCGGACAAGGGTACAATAAAGTAACACCATTATACTTGGATCTTGGAAGTAGTGAGAATTGCGCAAAACAAATCCAAGCATTTTGGTAGCTCTACAGCACATAACAGAAATATGAGTCAATAATTTGAAGTCACTCCTAAACAGTATACCAAGATCAAAAGATGAGTCAGTTCGCGTTAACTGATATTTCCGAAGGCTATAACTATACATATATGGTTTCATATGCTAAAAATAAAAGTAAGTACTATTTAAAAATACAGTAGGCATGTGTGTATCAGAGCTTTTACTTTCATACGGGGAGAAGTATCTATCGATACGTGTCGCGATTACGATGATGCTGTTGTCATTGATGATAATGATGATGATGATGATTGTCGTGTGCCGTCAACGGTCTCGTGCTCACGCTGGCCAACTGCTCAGAACGAAAACATTAGAAAGTTGTAGGCGACACATTCAGAAGCGTGAAAAGTTAGTGAATCGCACCCTAATTGTATTACTTGCTAGCGATCTGTTTGCAAAAGCGAACCAAGTTCGAGGAAAACCCCGGAAAAATCAACTATTATTTTCAATTTATAAATTTTTAAACATGAATTCTTCATTATTATTTTAAATATATTGAATTTTTGATTTAAAAGAAGTCAAATATGACGATTGAAATGGCTTCAAATGCAGCAAATTAATGTGACGAATGAAAATTAAAAAAATTTCGTCAAACAAAAAAAAGTTGAAGTGAAGTAATAAGAGGCTAGTAAAATTAAATACTATTTTATTTATATAATACATTTATAAAATTGTTATAAATGCAAAAGTATAATTCTAATCATACATAAAATAATTTTCATTATTGATTAATTTAATAATAAATTATTTTAACCAACAGCACAGATCAATGGTTAACCTTTGAAGGACGGAGAGTCGAGATCGAACGAGTGTCCCGAACCGGGGTCGAGTAAAACCCCAGTATTTTTTAATCAAAATACAGCTTTTATCAATACAAATGGGTTCAATATATATCTTATTAATCATTTTATACATAAACATTAAAAGGTTTTAGTCCTATAGCATGTTTTTGACTATTTTTGTATTAAAAAATAACGCCAAGCATCAACACGCAAACACACATAGGTAAGGCCAACAGGCGACTGCATGGCTCAATAGCCACGCGCCAAAAACGACGAAAACAATAGCTTACGAAAATATAGCTGTCTCTTTCTCTCACATTGATTCATCGATCAACAAGAATATGCAGGCGAACAGTCAAAAACATGACTTATTGCTACCGCCTATATATCATACTTTGGAACGTAGAAATGTATTTTTTTTACGATGTACCCCTTTTCTAAATCATATAAAATCTATTAAAATAAATTATTTGTAGTTCATTCTAGGAATACAAGAAATATAGGGTGTATATAGCTTTGAAAACCACATAGTTATTACGAAAAACGTAAAAATTGAGGCACTTGCATACCCCACTTCGGTGAGGGAGGGTTAATTAAGCGGATCTTCTGAATTAATAAGTTAAAAAGATGAATCTGTTTTAAGTAAGGAGAGAAGTTCATGCATTTTTAGTTTAGATCTACATGTGTTTATCCAAAAGTAAAACTGTTTGGTTTTTTTCATTGATTTTTTTTACATAAATTGATGCTATATTTGTTTCAAATATTTAAATAACTTAAATAATGGTTTTATGACTGAAATAAACCGTTTTATGAATATTTAGAAGTAAATATGTGGAATATTATCGACGAGGTACTTATTACTTAGAGTTTCGTGCCATTTCACACTTTTTGTAAATTCTAGAGAAGGAGAGGGGAGTGTGGGAGGGGGTGTCTCCAAGAGATAAGGATCTTGGAGTCACGGCCTGCCTCATGATGATCAGCTCGCGCTCGCCTGCCTAGAAAGTGAAAATAATCGCTTCACGGCCAATTTGATCGGTGACATTCGCTAATTTGTCGCCTGCTCCTAACCACACAATCGCTATCTAGAAAGTGAAAGCGGGCACAGTTCGTGACACAGAATATCATAAACTAAAAAAAAACCATATGAGCGACTTCTGTAAACAAATAAATAAGATTAAATCCAAATCAAGATCCTCACTATGTAGATAATATCACAGTTTATTTTTATTTTTTCATATTAAACAATCAAATATAAATGAAATATATTTAAAGTTGCGTACAGATGGAACCGACACATTTTTTTTATTTAATAACTTGATATGCCAACACCCATGCGATGATATGTCATCGGATACAACAAGAATATTTATTTATTTTTATTTTACATACATGTATACAAATATACCAGGAAGGCTTAACAGGTAAACCCCAAATGCGCCTTCCTGGTCCACATAATTATTACATAGATACATGTAAATCTAAACAATATCTGACATATATTGTCAGATATTACAAACATCGTATTAATACGATAAATAACGATGAATAGCTTTCATGTAACAATACGATTTTTTTTTATATTCGATAAACAACCCTATGAGACATCTATGGTGAGCAATATGGCGAAACCTAAGATATAACAATAACTACAGGTTCGCAACAGAAAATTGGGAAGGAAACGCCAATTTTACAGGAATAGTTTCAATGAAAATCAGAAAAGTTGGCAAATTCTGATCAAAACGATCGACCTTGACAAACCAAGGTCTGGCCAATAGCGAGACTTAGCGGGAATCGAACTCGTAACATCAAGTACGAGATAATTCAACATTCACCACTAGACCACGCTACTGGTTATTAATATGCAAGCGATCAGCCAAAAACAAGCCTTTAAATCGTACTTTGGAACGTATAAATGTATTTTTTTACGATGAACCCCTTTTCTAAATCATACAAAATCTATTAAAATAAATTTCTTGTAGTTCATAATAGGAATACAAAAAATATAGGGTGTATGTATCTTTGAAAACCACATAGTTATTACGAAATTCTAGATACCTACTGAACATACCGCTATCAATTTGAAACAAACAATTATTAGTTGAACAATAATTTTAATTCTAGTTCCTTCAACTAATCATATGTACAATATGAATTGTATTCAAATATATCAAACAAACATTAAGAAATAATACCTTACCATATCTTACATATGTAAATTGTTATAATCAAGGGTTATTCCAAGCAAACGTTTATTTGAAAATCTGATACAACAAAATAAAGCTCCCGTTTTGGCACATTATAAAAAAGAAGTATTTAATTTATTTATGAAATCAATGCCTCTACAAATGGCTGTCATTGTACTGAAAAATAATAATAAAAAAAATTTATAAATACGCATAAACTGATTCGTTATCAATATTGGTATAACCTTGCGTGCTGTGACAGAAATCAATGTACATAAAAGCCTGCATACGATTAACCCTAACGTGACCCGACATTTAATTAACATATTTGTCGCCGCACTTTTAGCTTCCTCAACGCGACTATGCATAGCCCAGAGACTTTTCCAGCACCTTGACACGTATTATACATATATATTTTTACGATGTTCAATTTAGTTGATTTTTAGCGGCTTGATGGATTGTGCGCTGGTCACTGAGTGAAAATCTAAAATCTAAAAGGTCGCCACATTAATTAAAGCTAAGTGGAACGTTTCCCATACGCGAAACAAGGCCGGGTCCATTGTTGAAAACGTGTTGAGAAACTGTTGCTCTGCTGTGACCGCTCTAATAAGGTTGGATTCAAATGTGCGCTTGATTTTTATTTTTATCGCGTATTAATTAGCCAATTCGAAGGGTGATTTTGAGTGTTTGCGATTGGTCTTCACGTATGCGAGTTCGGTCTTCTTCTCCCATCGTCGATTAGCTCGGTGAAAGTGAACGACGATGATTCGCTCCGGATCGTCGTGAAATCATCGCACAACCTTTCGAAAATCTATGCGGTCGAAATTGGATGAAATTCTTCGAAAACTGCATTCACCGACACATTCAGACCACGTCTAAAGAGGGACAATTTCGACAAATGTCGTATGTACATATGTTTCACAATCACAATTCACAATCGCGGAAATTTTTATGTATCCCCATCCTTAATCTGAATAATCTGATCCCTGTTCCCTTCACTCGATTCCCGTGTTTTTGGAAAGATGCTTAAAAATATGCATTTCATTTAAAAAAACCAATAGCAACGGAGAAGTCAAAAAACAACGCGATTCTGATTTGCGTAAATTGGCAATTACATATTTTTAAAAATAATAAGTACATAACTAAGGAAGAGAAACTAGGGTTAAATAATAAAGGAATTGCTAGCAAGATGCAGGTAGTGGCTGGTTTAAATACCTACTCGAGTATTATGTTATAGATATTTAGTTAAAACCATTTTTACAAGGCTCTTTTATGTTTCACTTCGCAAACGATTGTTAACAAATTGCTTAATACACTAATAGGAAAATTAATTAAAATAGCATATTTAAATATATGTATATAGATACTATGGTTTTAGCATATCTTATTTTGAAATTTGAATTCGAAAAATGTTATATAATTTTATTCTTTTAGAGCAGTAAAAATGTGTAAATTGAGAATTTGGTTGAAAAAACAGATTTTTTATTTCATAACCTAATATTATGATAGTAGATATCATCGATTTTAGTAATATTTGGAAAATTACTATATGAAAACAAAACATGTATCGAAAAATTTGTGTTTTCCACCAAATTACCTGTTATGCATATGCTTATGCATAAATTACCTCTTATGCACATGCATACAATTTTTGAATCAGGCCCGTTAATTACCATTGCCAACGTATGAGGATTTATACGTATACGTTATTTGCTAAGAATAAATACTAAATAGCATGTTTATATGTACGTTGCCATACCTGCTGATTTTTAAACATAAAAGAGACAGTTTTCCGAGTCGAAAGTGTCGCGAATAAAATCACTAGAGCAAATTGTATACCGTTATAAAAAAAGTGACGCGTTTTCCATTCATAATTAACAGATAATAAATCTCATTTTCAGATTCAGTTTTATAAACAAAAGTTTGAATCTATTATATGAGAAAAGAATATGCGTGAAAAATAAATGAATCAAATTTTATTTTATTTACTTTAGTTCATTTGTTTTGCGATTATATTTTATTAATGAAAGTAAGCAACTGTTTAAACGAGTTTTTCAAGCAGTGAAACATAGCCACAGCTCTTTTTTGTACCTGAAAAAGGTGGTTTCATCCCATTGTATCGAAATCAGATGAAGATCATCGTCAATTTCGAAAAAAGAAGACTGAATGTATGTATATTCTTTTTCTTCACGTGCCATGTCCTCCTAGAACGTTTACGATACGAACTAATACAATTTTCCCCTGGATTATTAGGCGTAGGAGATCGTATTTCTCGTTCCGCATCACATGTCCAAAGTACTCCAATTTACGCCTTTTCACACTTTGAGCACTTCGACATGCTTTCCCATAAGGGCTAGCACCTCGGCATTGGTACGACGCGTCATCCATGAGATTCTCAGCATCCTTCTGTATGTCCACATCTTAAAGGCCTGTAGTTTCTTGCACGTGGCATCTGTCAGGGTCCATGGTTCTGTCCCATACAGAAGGATGCTGAAAACGTAGCATCGTAGAAGTCTAAGACGGAGTGCTATACTGAGATCACGTGTGGTTAGGACATTTTTCAATTTTTAGAATGCAGCTTTTGCTTGCTCTACTCTATCGTGAATTTCCTGTTTATTTCCTATTTTTCACACGTTTCAACCAAATAGCACCCAAGATATCTGAAACTATATAATCTTTCCACCACGTTGTTATTAATTTTTATATGAGAGTTGACCGTATTGTGCGTCGACTTGCTGAATATCATCCATTTGGTTTTTTACTTTATCCATGTACATACATACGTAGTAACAATAGATGAAGTTTTGTGATCATGCGAAAATTCGAACTCGAGATTTTGACTGATTCAAACTCAGAATCGATTACTGATCACGTTTTCATGATCTAGAAAAAATGTGTGTGTGACTTTGTGTCTGTGTGTTTTTGTGTCTGTGTATTTTGGGGATTTTTTGAACACAGTTAGTCCTATCGAACTGAAACTTAGTATCGGATACTGAAATTCTTATCGACACGACGTAAATTTTTTAAGTTGACTGGAAATGGTACCTCCCCTTATATGAATTCAATTATCTCCCAAACCGCTAACTGAATCGGACTGAATTTTTTTCACATGTACTAGAAATAATAATATTTATAACTTTATATTTTTTAAATATTTTATCTGAACCGGAAGTAGTGCTTTTACTCTAGAGAATCGATGCTTTTTATGTTTTTCTCATAAACCTTTCGGTTTATTGAACTGAAATTTCATATCTAGAAGTTTATGTATAATAACAAGTTGTGTATAAAATTTGGTAAGCATCCCTCAACTGGAAGTGGCAGTTTACTCTGGTTCGATTTTTCTTCCACTATTTTTTTCGACCCCTTAATTTTTTATATTCAATGTCAACCCCGCTCTAGAGCTATGCACAACAACTGCGTCCAGTGTTATCTGTAAGTCGTTGAAGTTAGTGGTCAGTAGTACAGTATCATCCGCGTAGTGAATGTTATTGATGACTGTGCCATTTATTGTAATTCCGAAATCCATGTCTTCCAAGGCTTCAGTACCGGTTTTAGGGGGGCTGAGTCAGATGGTGCCCGAGGGCGCCAAATAACTTAGGGTGCCACTCGATCCACCAAAAGCGCTTTAAAATTAAAATTAGAGCGCCAAAGGTCCTACATTTGCACTCGGCAAATTCTATTCAAACAATCTACTGGAAAAAGCTGATCTTCAAATTAAGCCCACCGCGAATTCAAAATCTGATATTATTAGCAATGAACTTTACAATATAAAAGCATTTATTTCAAATAAAGTTCAAGGTGAAATTAATCCACTCATTGTATTAAATTTTATAAAACAGCACAATTTACAATAATTATATCCAAACATTTGGGTTTCTATGCTTTTGTTGACACTGCCTGAAACTGTAGCAAGGTCCCAAGGTCGGGAAAAAGAAGGATGGTAATCCAGTTTTTATAATTTTTTTCTAAGGGTACTTAGAAAAAATTGCCCGAGGGCGCCATTGGGTGTAAGGGCCGGCACTGCAAGGCTTCAGCAATAATATTTTCGGAATATAAATTAAACAGTAGCGGTGAGAGTACACACCCTTGACGTACTATATATGTAGATATGTATGTATATTGGTGCATAATTTTTCATATTAAAATTTGGTTGTATATTGTACGCGGAAAATTTGTATCTGTAAGGACAAACGGCTTTGAAAAATGGCGAAAATTATCGTTGAAAGCAATCTGCACAGATCGCCAGTGTGAAAATTGACGTATAACGTCTCGAATCGAGGCGAAATAGAGTGGCGAGGCGAATCGACGCCATTTCTGGGCAGCGGCCATCATGAGCCACGCCGACCGCCGAAACGAGCCGACTTGCGCATCTTTATCTCTCTCTTGCGCACGCCGAATCGCACAGACAAGACAGAGACAGAAGATGGTAGAAGCGCAGTGCAATCAAGCGTGGATAGAACGAACGCGCGCGCCGCATCAACGCACGTCGCGACAGATACAGATACCCGTCTCTATTGATTCGATCGCGTCGTCTCTTTCGCACTTGCGCGTTCGGCCGCGACAAAAAAAGAGACGGACGATGCGTGCGTGTTCAATGATGCGTTAATAAGCGAGTTTTGCTCTGTGCATGTGTAATTATTATTGTAAAGCTCGTAGTGATGTTTAGTTTTGTTTTTTACTTTTTTATTTTTTTTCTCTTGTTTGAAATCGATATCTATTATTAATTAGACAATGAATTGAGTTTTCGTTATCGTTTCTTATCGCAATGATGCATCGAGACTTAGATACATCATTAAAGAATTATTACGTGTTTTTTTTTTTTAGATTTTAGATAAAGCGTTTTTTTTTTAATAATATATCAAGATATTTTTTTTTTTGTTTGATTGTCGTAGTTTTGAAAACGTGTTTTATTTTTGACTAGCTGGACCCGGCGGTAATTGGATTATTTATTAGTAGAGGTATTAGTAGGAAGCGTGCTTTTTCCAGGAAACAGGGCGTTTTGGGTCTATTTTCCAGGAAACAGGACAAACTGCAAAGTAAGAGAGCATAAAAAAAAGGTTCATCATAAAAACGAACAAAGCACGACGAACAATGAACAATGAACGGCGCAAAGTTGGTTCGCTCTTTAATTATTAGTCACATTGCTATCGCCCAAAGGACATTTTTTGACATGAAAATCGCGAATACGGAATATTTGAGCTTTTCTCTTATTATACTGCATATACATATGTACATATTAAAATAAGATTAAAATAAGATACGACCAGAAGAATGGTGCGTAAAATAGATTGTCACATTGCGATCGCCCAACAGACAATTTTGCCATGAAAATCGCGAATACGGGATATTTGGCACTCGAGTTCTCGTTGTGTGATAGTTATCGTTAGTATGATGGACTTTTCGGCTGCCAGACGTTCCGATATAGAGATTTTAGTGACTTTTGAGCGAGCGCTTTGTGACCAATAATCACCGGACCGAACCCGGCATGCGTTGCAATGCCACAGTACCGCATGCAATTCCCGTTCCCGTTCCCATATCTCGATGTGTTTCGATAAGTGAATGTTTCAGTTTCAAATTAATACTTAATAATCAAATTAAACTACAGTAATGAAATCATCGCGGGCATACACACAATAGCTCGTGTAAGATTCATCGCAATCGGTTGAATGGTATAGAAACGCATACGTGGCAAACAGACAAAGAGAAAGACAAACATTGATTTTTATACATATATATGTATATATTTATATTGATGCACTGGCGGATCCACAGCGGTGACACGAAGTCAATGGCCACCAACCTAGAGGACTACATAATATTATTACATATATGTAGATAATAATTAAAATTCACATTTGGCGTTTAAAAACACAATTCAAACCAATAAGCTTATATAACAATAAATTAATAATATAACTTCATAAACATTATTTTTGAAAAAAAATATGTGTATTAAATATTAGAAATGGCCCCCACCCTGCAAATTTCCTGGATCTACCACTGTATGTATATCTATAATAGATGTGATTTGAATATTACATAGTTTTATAGTAAAAATTTAATCGAATATTGTATAAATGTCCAAATATTGTATTATTAAAGAGGCACTTCAAATTATTATGGGAATGTGGTATATGAAATCAGACCATATTGACGTATGTCATTTAAGTTAAAAAAAAAACTTAATTGCGATAGTTAAGATAGTATTGCATATTTTACAGTTTTCCTTATTCGCGTACTAGATTCTGATATGAATATGAGGAAAAGTGGAAAATTGAAAAAGAGATACGTATGTATGTATGTATGTATAAAAACTTATAGAAAATTATTCTATAAAAAAAGTGTAGGTATTATATATATATAAATATTTTTTAAATATTTATCATTTCAATCGGATGTTTATGTTTTCAATGCGCAAATATGTAAATTTTTTGCATAATATGTAATATATCATATTACGACTTGGGATTGTTGAATTGCGAACGATGCAGAAATCTCATACTTTGGGAAATTTTGATAATATCAATGAACAATACGACTTTTACTGTCATTTTAATTGCATGCCATTGTATATTGTTCCTCGTGCGCATAACGGAAACATTTTAATTGACAAACGCGAAACGTAACACTGCGACATTGAACTTTTTCGAGATTCGTATTACGCTCAATTGTATCAACGTTAATGTTACAGCGCGAGATTCGATATCTATTAGTGGTCTATTGTCAGAGATATGTACCATCTGATTGTGTCAAGATTTGTGCCGATTTGGTACACACGCACATACATATATTCGTTTGATATCATTTAAATATAGGCATGACATCAAAAATTGATGCAAATTGTATCATTTTCAGATATGAAAATCGTTTATATATATGTACAATATTGAAAATCGCATCGTGAACTTTCGTTTAAACAAATAGAACGAGATGCAAAACGGTGCAATGAAGCGTTAATTGTGGAGGGAAAAGTTTTATTGCAAGCGCAATTTTTTTTTTTTGTTTATTTTATCAATGATTGTAGAATAAAAGATGCTGAATGGGTCCAATGTGGCCGTCTCTGTTCTATTAGCATTTCTCTGAATGCTCGAAATGAGATGGAACGTTTTTTGTCGAGCGTTCTGCGTTTATGATAATAAAAAGAATTGGTAGTGAGCGTGAGATGAATTACAATATAGTGGTTCTTCGGAAGAAAGCTTCTTTTAAACATCTTCATTTTATCGCACGCACGAGTATACATCGAATTTCTGCCACATACACAATCATTATTTACACCGTAAAAATAGAAGTCGCGAAAAATAAAGAGTGATTAGCGCAATTGATACATTTCGAAACCCGATTAGACTCTTGATCTCATTAAATGTCGTGCGATTTTCCATTGTATTTATGTAAATGTGTTTATCTAGATAAAGATTGACATTTTTAAATCTGTTTCTATGTACATTTGATGTTTTCGTTTACACGAAATTGTGCAGAGGGTCACATTTGTGTCTGGAATCTATTTTCAACGTCAAATCTGCGGTTGGTGGTCAACGCATAAGATAATATGGTCAAGACATGTCAAATCGTGTATTGAAATTACCGCATCCGGGAATCTGCGATTAGAATACATCGTGTTGCATAACACATCGTGTCACTTGGTCCGATGACTAATGTTTATTTATATATGTATATAAACACGTGTGAGTTTGTATTTTGGAATGGAATGCCGATCTGTTATTACGGAGGAACAAATAAGTTAAGTGGAGTAACCGATATACATAGATCTATTAAGATTTTTTTAAAATATCAATGTTATGTGATCTTATTAATCGTTGATTCATCTGAAAGCACCAAGATTTTTTAGTACCAAAAAATATTAGCCTAATCTAACCTACGTTTGAAATCATTTTTAAATTTTTTTTGGTCAAAAAGTAAAGTTTGAAAAAGTTGAACTATATTCTGTTATTATATTTATTGCCATTGAATTTAAAGAGATTATGCATATATTGCACAAAAAATATTCATAAAGTTAATTTCAATATATGTACATAAGTATGTATAATCATAGTTATAGCATATTACATTTAGGAACTCATTAAAACTGCAAAATTTCTACTACAGCCGCAAATATTAGTCATTAACCTTAGTCAAGAAAAAAATTGTAACTATTTTTATTTTTTGAATTTGAGTATCTTTTAAATACTATATTTTTTTTTTCATTTTTACTACTATGCTATGACGGTTTTCCCCAAATCTACATACCTACGGCCGATCTTATACATATTTATGTTTTATATATACACATATGTATATATGTAACATATCTATGTATTTGAAATTATAATCAGTCAGCAAGCGGTAACAAATAGAAAGTAGAGGTAGCCAATTTGTGGGAATTGTTTTATACAATGATTATTTTCAATAGTGATCTAACCAGGGCTTGAACCCAGTAATTTTGAGTTATTAGCAACGTACTCTAACCACTGAGCTATGCTGATTAAAAATATCTTCCTTGGTTTCAAGGAGGCAAAATCGTCAATATGCACATATATTGTGTTTCTCTAGTGCCATAATTGAGGAAGGGAGAAGTGTAATACGTTTGTATGGACTAGGCGCAGGGGTCCAGCCCTCTTAAACTTCTGCTTAGCATCGATAGGCCTTCCTGGTATATTTGGTATGGTAGCCAGCAGCATAGCTCGGTCGTTAAGCTTCTGCTTAGCACCGAGAGGCGCCGGGTTCGATCCCATGAGCTGATCTTGATTGAAAATAATTTTTCCGAGTATGTCTCTAGTGCTGCTGGTCAGACTTGGATTTTCCTATCAGAGTTTGCTCATTTTTCTTATTTCATTATTGAAACGGTTCCCGATTAAATAGGCTAAAATTCTTCCTACCTTGCTAAGAGTGCCATAATTGAGGAAGGGAGAAGTCTAATACGTTTGTATGGACAAGGCGCTGGGGTCCAGCCCTCTTAACGACCGAGCTATGCTGCTGGCTAAATGTAGTCAGACCAATGAGTAAAGTGAAATATATAAGAGGCTTATAATTGAAGGGCGGATAGAAGCAGGGCGTTTTGCGTCTATTTACAAAGCCAAAGCGCAAAAAAAAGGTTAATCATAAAATTTAACAAAGCACAGCGAACAATTAACAATGAACGGCATGAGGATGCGCCAGCTCGAAATAAATGGGTTTCTTTTGTTAATTTCTATTGTTAAGCTTTTTCTTTTGCTCTCTAGAGAGCAAAAAAAGGTATCTCTGCTTATAATTAAAGCCCGGACCCAGAGGTTGCCGCGTATTTTATTTTATTTTTTATTTTAAAAATCCCAATGCGCCTTCCTGGCCAATTACAAATACAAATGCAGCATTTTTATTATAAGTCGTTGAATTGCGAGACACTGAAAAAACTCGCAAATTAACGAGACATCTATGAATTGTACATAAATTTTTATTGTACATCAATCAAATTTCAAATAGTGGTGACATAGTAGGTAGGAAGGATTTTTAGCCAATTATTTTTCCGGGAACCGTTTCAATAATGAAATCAGAGAAAATTGGCAAACTCTGATAGGAAACGATCAACCTGGAGTCACAAATCCAGGTCTGACCAACAGCATACTCATTAAAATTCATTTTCATTCAGGGATAGAACCCGGCACCTTCTTGACGGTAAGCGGAAGCTTATCGTCCGAGCTATGCTGCTGGCTATTGTTCAAATGTTGTAAATGCATTGTTAAAGGTTTGCCGAACTTTTTTTACAAAGGATTTACAACAATGGCTATCCCACTTCTACTTATAATTACCAGAGATCGGCGCGGAAATGCACCAGCACAGAAAAAAATGGGATCCTTTGTCATTTTTCCTGTGCTGGCGCATTTCCGCGCTGATCTTTGATAATAACAATGTTTGTAATCAATTGTCTAGGAAGGCGCTTTGGGGTTTACCTGTCAGGCCTTCCTGGTATATATGTATATGTTTATGTACAAATAAAAATAAAAATAAAAATTGTTTAAAATGCCGGAAGGCTTTTTTTCGGGATCGTCTTTGCATACCGGTCTGTGAGTTGGGGTTTGTCGGGGCTATGATATTGCGAGATGTTGGAGCGAGGCGTGATGATACGAGTAGTGTCGACACGGCCGATCACAGGCGGTGTCGGCCGAGCTGTTGCGAACCGCGCCACAGGTACAGAGCGGCCAGTCGCACTCGCGCTCTTGCGTCGCTCGGGTGTGCGTTCATAGTGCACGCGCGCACACTTGCACGCTCGCGAATCTCCGCGACCAAAATACCGCGAATGGCTAACACACCTGATCCCGATACCGCATCGCAACTCGGATCGCACAAGTATGTTCCGAACGCATCAAACAACCCGCCCGACCACCCCCTTTTTATTATTATTTTTATTTTTCTGAAAAGAAAATTCAACCAAAAACCCCCCCATACTACTACAATCTAGTGATCCGTTGGAGATTTGAGAATATTTTATTTTATCTCTGGCGATATCTCTACACATACATATTTACCTAATCCCGTGTGAAATTTTAGTGTTTTTTTTTTATTATTTTTAATTAGTAAATTTGATACAAAGTGATTTAAAAAAAAATCCGTAGAAGTGAAAAGATCACTCATCCCGCGCTTATTATCCAAATCGTTTCTTATTACATCTACATATGGACCTGTTATAATTGAAAGTGGCCACTTTTCTCCATTTCGAGACATATCATGTGAAATATTAAGTATAATGTCTCGCTTTTAAGAATCTTAAAAAAAAAATACTGGTGGTTTGTAATGGTTTTCATTCTGCTTTTCCGAGATTCTGGACATATCGAATTAAAATAAGTGACAACAATTTGTATGTTAAGTCGAACTGAAATATGTGGTGTTTTTGGAGCTGAAAATTTGGACTTTCAAATACAACGGCTCGTATAGAATGTGTGGAGTCGTTGCTAAAACGAACGATCGTCAGTGTTTGAGTCTTTTTTTTTTAACATATCTATGAATTTATATACAAGTAGATAGATGATTTCGTATTTATGTAAATTGACGTGTGTTTTGTTTGATCTGTATTTTTGTGTCATTAAAATGATAATATTAGGCTTGTAGTTTTGTTCGCGAGTGCGCTTTGTAATCATTTCTTTAAATTATCGATAATAATATGTAAAGTATGCGCTGTTTTTTTAATGTAATTTTTATTTTAAAAAAGTGTCGTTTTTTTAGTTTATGTTGTTTGTAATTGTGTGTGTCGTACGGTTTAGATGAAATTGATGGTTTGTTTGTTGTATTATTGTGTTTTTTTACTGTATCGTATTGTGTATAGAAAAATGCGTGATGACACTCTCTGTGTGTAAAAAGTGTCATACACAATAGTGTGTTGGATATGTTTCTTATTTTGATGAAAGGTCAGTCGTTGTTGATCTGGTAATGATTTATTACTAAGTTTTCTGTCATATATTGCGCAATTTTTTTATGCGTGTTGAAAGAATGCGCTGAAGACGATTCTGTAGTTTTTCGGCGGGATTCGAATTATTGTGATGAGCTTGGGTTTTTTAGGCTTTAATTTGTACGCGAATTTATTAGAAAAAAGACGTCTTTAAGTCTGTACGTCTGTAAAAAGTTGAGCAAATCGCGAGACTATTCGTTTTATCTCGCTAATGAATCATATGTATAGATTGTAAAAAAAAATAATAAAATTCCCAAACGATGATAAGATATGTAATGTGGAATTTTCATGAAACTTAATTCGGCCGACTCGAGTGATGCACATTTGATAAGTGTTTTTGGGTATAAATGTTCAATTACTTGTTTATACATAATATATAATAATAATTTTCGTTACGATTTGTATAAAAGAACTATTAAGCTTCGCACTGTTAAAATTTGAGCGTTTAATTCGAATGGTATTCGCTATTTAATCAACGTTCTAAATTAGCACGTGATTTTCGAGCACTGCTCTAATGATTCTTATGAATATACATATATATAAAAAAATGACGTATCTGTTATATATCATCGATTTAATCGATTGTCAAGGACTGATGCTTATAATCACTGATGAAAACACGTCAATGGCGATAACGAGATCACAGACAAAATGTATCAATCAATATCGATTATAGTTATATTTATTTAAACGATTCTGCTTAAACGATTTTTTCCCTTTCTGTATATGTAAATGCGATTTACATGTAATAAAATCAAAATTTAAATAAACACACTTATCTATACATAAGCAGCTTATCGCGGATAGATCAACCTTCGAGGATTAAATAGATAAGCGAAACAGACAAGATGTACACATGTACTTTATGTATATATGTATGTACATATGTACGTGTTGTGCGACCTTCGCAGCCCGGCGTTGCACAGGAAACAATTTGGAGACGTTTTAAATTGCGCTTACGACCTTTCGAATGTGGCGACGACGGCGAATGAGTGGAAAAAAACGCGTTTAATTTACAATTCGAGAATTAAAATATTGATAATAAGTTTAAGTAAGTGTTTTTTTTTCGAGTTCGTAAGTCGGTTGTTTGCTTTAAGTTCGCATAATACGCGTAGCGAGGAATGTAAGCACGCGCGTGCCCGTCGCACACGCTCTGTGTTTTCATCTCGTATGATGGGCCTATTTGTGTTCGCGTAAAAGAGGATTCGCATTAGAAACGTATGACATATGACAATTTTAAGCCGGAGGATTCTAGTAGTATCTGTCAATTTTATCTTGAAAGTGAGTTGTACGATTTGGATGAAATTACTATTTTCGGGCCTTAAGAGGGCTGGATACCCGAAACCTTAATTTTGTTGCTGTTCCTTTCTTCGATATATGTATATATTGAGTGAACGCGACAATATATATCATCAATATATATATATTGAGTGAATGCGACAGTTGCGCTTCGACCAGATAAAACGTATTTTAAATCGACAAAATCGAGGTCTCGTATTCTCCTATTTTCTCCTTTTCGAAACTGGACCAATTTAAAAAAAAAAATTCATCATCGGTATGAGAAAGATATTTTCTGTGCAACTATGCGCGTATTTTTTTAAAAATCGACCGTTAAATAAGCACGCTGGACTCTTTTCGTGGGTGTAAAAAAGAGACGATTTTATAGATGTTTGGCGGCTCCTAGCTCCTATAAAAAATAACTAATCAAAAAAATAAAACGATAGATGCATCGCAACGGTGGATATCCATAGCATATTAACAAATAATTTATCTAGTGCCATAATTGAGGAAGGGAGAAGTGTAATACGTGTGTATGGGACAAGGCGCTGGTGTCCAGCCCTCTTAAAATGCGGTTTGAATAGGTCTTGGAAGCATTAATTTGGCGGTGTTGTTGTTTATTGTATAACAGTGAAATAATATTGTTACTAATTTAGCTTTTGGTTGTGATTTAGCTTAGATTATTTTGTTTATCACACATTTAATTGGTGTTTATATCAGCGTTTTCCAAATGATGGGTCGCACAAAGTTAAATACCAGGTCGCCAATTTCCTAAAATGAATAAATTATTAGTACATTTGATTTCTTTATAGGTTATATATCAAAGTAAATTATTTTGTATTATAGCATACTTAATTGTTGTTTTACCCAGCTGGCGAATCTAATAGTAAATAGTCGCTTGTTTTTTTATTAAATTTATTTGAATCGAAAAAAATATAATATCCAACCAATTGAATTGCCGTTGTAGAAACTTTGTCTTGTTTACGAAGTTCCCAACGGAAGATACAAACTTACAAAGCCTCTTTCGAAATTATATATTAGATAAAGACTGTATGGATATAAGTATACTGTTTTATTTTACCTATAGGCCGGTATTATAGGCGATAGCAAATTTAGTGGGTCACGAAGGAGAAATATTAAAATAACCGGGTCGCGGAAAAAATAGTTTGGCAAGCGCTGCTTTATATTGATTCATAGTTTTTATAGATAATTTTTATGTCTTGTATAGTTGTAGTTTTTCGCAATTAAGGCAATTTGAGTGTCTTTTCATGTTGTCAATTAGTTTTCAACTTTTTATGAAAGAACTTCATGCTATTCGAAAACTGCCTAGTCTAAATATAATATTAGCAGATTTGTGTTTTTTAAATTTTTAACGCTTGGTATTAAATATTTAATTTGGTTAATACACGTCTGTTCAATATATTTATGCATTTTTGAAACGCTTGTTATTATTGAAGTCAAGGATTAGTAGATGTAATTTTTCAAATAAGGCATAAATATTATGACGAGGCTTGCAAATCGAAGCTCATCTAACTATACATATACAATTTTAAATATACCGCAATTTAAATCAGTCCAAATCTATGATCGGTAGTTATCAGGAACGTCCCGTGGGTTATAGACAAGTAAGGCAGCACCTACGGGCGGCACATTTTGAGGGGCGGCA